>NC_041380.1:594830828-594834280 GCF_002162155.2 Triticum dicoccoides | reverse complement strand
GGCGCTGCGGTGGGTCCTGGCGACGGCGCTCGGCCCAGATCTGGGCCCTACGGGCCCCATCTGGGCCTGGGCGGGCCGGCGGCGGGGCTGATCCGTGGCGAGTCTTCCGAGAGGCGGGGGAACAGTGCTGAGCGGCGAGGTGCTGGTGGCGCCGGCGCCAGCCTGCTGCAGCATGGCCGGCGGGGCTTAGCGGGCCCGTTGCGGGCCTGGCCGGGCCAAGGGTGCCTGGTTTGCCCTGCTGCCGTGTCCGGATGGCAATCGCGACTGTGCCGGAGGCACGGGCCTCTCGCATGACGGCGGAGGAGGTGGTTCCCTCCCGCTCGGCCTTGGTGTTGCTGCTCCTGTCGCTTGGCTCTTCTCTCCGGCCTTCTTGGCCTCGTGTTGGTGCTCGTAGTGAGACAGCTTGGGTGGCGGCGCATCCGCAATGGCGCATGGTGTTGGGCGGTGGTTTGGCTGGTCGGCTCCGGTTGGGCGGTGGGGTTAGTGTGCGGGAGAAATCCTTGCCGGTTCGGCCGGCTCCGATGCGGTGACACCGACGGGTGCCACCTTTCCTTCTTGGAGGGTGTCGGTGGTAGCCATCCTCCAGTTCCCTCCGCGTACCGGGGGAAACCCTAGGACTCGTCCAGGCGGCAGCGTCGTCGGCGTCGCATTCCTTCTTCAAGGTGCCGCTTAGTACGTGGCAGACCGGAGCCTCGGGCGGTGGTGGTGTGTCTCCGGAGGGCGCAGCGGTGACGGTTCATCCATGCTTTGTCGAACTGCCGTTGTTGGCATTCGTTTCTTTTTTTCTTTTGGGCTTGTTGTGCTGCTCGCCTCAGCAATGCTACGTGTTTGGTGTTCGTTTCTTTGGAATAGAAAGCGGGGAAAACCCTTTTTCGGCAAGCCACGATGAACACTCGGGGCGATGGTGAAAAACAATAAATAATGCAGGGTGTCGACAGTCGGGACCTACCTAGGCTCTTAAAATCGATGGGGTACAGCTCCTCAAGCATGTCCGTAGCAAAGATGTGGACACCTCCTACCTAAAGCCGCTCAATAAATCAATATAGGTGTCGACACTCGACACTTGAGGCCACAGCACCGTCACATGGATGGATGGATGGCTCACATTTATTGGCATCGCCGCCCATCCCTCTCCGGTGGCCGCTGGCACTTGGCAGGCAAGCCCCAGCCCCCACCCCACCCCTGTCCCTCTCCAGTCTCCACTGCCCGCAAGCGTCAAACATGGACGTTGGCAGACAAGCCAGTCCGTGAGCATCCTATGCTCTTGCTCCATGGGAGCGAATCCTTTTGCCGTCGGGGACTGGAGTATACTAGTAGTACTTCTTCCATCTGCACAAGCGTACTGTACTGGTAGTACATAGTTTGACCAAGCATCCATGAGTCCTACTCACTCCTGCAGTAGTGGTACGAGTATTAGTCAAATGGTATCATGTGGAATGGGACAAAATCCCCAGAACCAAATAAATTTGGGAAAGCATACAAATGAAGAATTCCACACAACACATTCTGAAACATCTAAGAAAACACCATAAAACAATTCCTGGGAAAAAACAGAAATACCATAAAACATCATTCAGGCCAAAACACCATAAAACATACAGAGAGGCAGTCGATATCGCTTGGTCAAATCTTCAATGAGGCTGACTTTGAACGAAAATTGCGCTACAACCTCGTCTCAGAAGTCCAGATCCCTCACCTGCAAAAAAAAAAAAAAGAGGAAAGAAGTCCACATCCCTGATTCATTCACACAAACGAAAGAATTATAAGATGGGAAAGAGACACATGAGAGAAATGTAATTCTACTATGACATGATAACACACTGTTACCACAAACCAATTCAGCGAGCAAAAACATACTAGTACAAACGCATTGGTACCTCAGCTCCAAACTTCTCTGTGCAAAATTAGTCAAACCTAGCCTGCAGTTTCAAGCAAAATCGCCCAATAAAGACCCAGTGGCTGCTCCAGATTGGTTATCTGAACCAGTACTGACCAAGACACTTGAACTTGTATAACTAATATAAGAGTGTATTTATACTGTCAGCTGATTCTGAAGCATCACCCTTCCCATTTGTTACTCTTATCTTCTGAAAATATTTTCCTTTCCTTTGATGCTGCTTCCATAACACATGGTTCCAAGTTTTCAGAACTATGCTTGCTTGCATCACTAATGTACAGTAAACCATGCTTTTATGTCAACATATTCCATACAAGGGGCAGACATATACTGTATGTTCTACCTACTAGTACAAATTTGACGATAACTAAACTTGAAATAGCAGTGCAAAGGCAGAGTTACATAAGATGCAGAAGATAACCTCTCCAAGAATTGAAATGGCACTTTTGTCCTTGGTTGCACTTCTGTAAGACGACAATCGAATCAAAAAATTGCAACAGTGGATAGAAATTAAGTGCATAAGTAAAACTTTCTCTCAACTAAGATGCATTTTAACCACGTCATAATAATTTTCTAAATGATTCTGCAAGTCAACATAGGGTGAATCATATCAAACATCATCATCTTTTATTTTCTGTCTACCTTGAACTAGTCATTTATCTTATCTTATCGTATAACAGCTGCAGCTGATCCACCAAATAAAAATTAATTTGCTAACCCTGGAAATCCTGATTCACTTAGCAGTAGCTTATCAATAATATACCCATTACTGAAATCACAGAAAATACCGATTGCTTGATGTATGTTCAGTAGTCTCATGCTTTGTGTACTTTCCGCAACTTAGTATTGAGGTAGTGACACTAGTGCAATCTGAAAATGTCAATACAAAAAAAATATAGTTTTTTCAGTTAGTTCCATGATGCAATAATTTTGCACACAAAAAAAAGACCTGCAGACCTCCATTAGGAATCATAATTAGCTCTGAGATAGTATTGGAATAATCCAAACCTACGTGTGTTAGTGCTAAAAGTAGGAAAGTTCATTGAGTCATGTTAGGATTACTAAAGGGCCGGTGATCAGTGTTGCCGGTTGATTAGTTTAGGAAGGTGCCTTCGCGTGTCCTAGTAATAGTGTTCCTATATTAGACTAGGAGTCATTGTAGCTTTGCCGGTTGATGCTATGGCTGGTATGTGTATATATACACAGCCAGGTGCGTGAGTTTATTGTAACCGTGAGCACAGAGAAAACCAAAAAATAGAAATAAAGAGGAAAACAAAGGGCATGATACGGTCCCTTGGCTATCAGTTTTTGTGTGCGCGTGTGTTCATGCTATCTGATGTGATCGACCCTGAGGGCAAAATTCCAACAGATAGCTTCTAAAAAAACTAGATCTAGTGAGAAGACCCGCAGATCTCCATTAGGAATCACATATAGTTGAGCTCCCAGATCCGATATATTGCAAAATTAGCATATGTGTCTTGAATGACTAGAAGGTGCTTGTTGTCTCCTTAACCAATCTCTTGAAGAACAATTGGAGATATTTGAAAAAAAAAAC
>NC_041380.1:594811539-594830260 GCF_002162155.2 Triticum dicoccoides | reverse complement strand
GGAACAAACTAAACGGGGCACCGACATGCCCGTCCGCCCCTTGCTACCCCAGGGCCGTTAACCAAGTATCAACATGGCCCCGGGCATCCGTTTTTAGGCGCCCACGCCACAGGAGAGCGTCTTCCCGGCAGCCCCGCAGCAACCGAGCGAGAGAGGGCCGCTGCCCCTGGAACACAACCGCATTCCTATGTTTCCACAAGTGCCAACAACAGAGCATGGCGAAGTCTCGGGCAGAGCCGATGACCGATCTCGCCGAAGAAGCCAGCAGATCCAGGCAGTCAACCGCCGCACCATTGATCTCGACGCCAACATGTCTCCAGAAAGCCGCCGCGAACGGCACCCGCGCATCCCAGATGAACTGAGCCCAATGCAAGGTCCTCCCGCCGAACCTCAACAGCCGGTATGCTCTGGCAGATGACAGGCGCCCGCATGGGGCGATGATGTGGATGAGAGACCGCTCGTCCTCCCCGTCCCGGACCGGCGTGGTTGAGATCAGGGTTGAGACCACAGCCAATTCCTGTTCCCCGACCCGCGTGAGGCGCGGGACAAGGTGTCGGCGGAGCCCATCGGCTCGCACTTGCCAGACCGTCACCTCAACCGAAACGGAGTGTGAGAAGAGTGCAGGGAACGCTGCCGCAATAGGACCGCATGGCAGCCAGCGATCTATCCATAAGGAGACAGTGCGGCCATCCTTCACGTCCACCGAAGAAAGCGCGCGGTACAGGGGGATTAGCCTGGCTAGGACCACTCCCTGCTCTCCCAGGGCACGGCCACCATTCCCAAGCAGCGATCGCCCATTTGCCTCCTCCCAGACCCAAGCCGCCCACCTCGAACGTTGAGCAACATGGAGCCTATGAACCATTTTCAGCAAGAGACATTCATTTTGGGCCGCAAGGCTGCGAACCCCCAACCCTCCTTGACTTTTCGCGCGGCAAACCCAGTCCCACGCAACCAAGCATTTCGCTCCCGAGGCTCTCTCAGCAACATTCCATAGAAAGTCCCTCCGCATGGCATCCAGCTCTCTGATCAAAGCTGGGGGGAGGAGCAGGGCAGCCATGGCATAGGTTGGTAAGGCGTCCAGAACCGCGTTGATAAGGACCAAATGCGCAGCGGGTGAGAGTAGGCGCGCCGCCCAGCCAGCAAGATATTTATCGACTCTTGCGAGCATTGGCAGAAAATCCGCGAATTTCAGTTTTTCCCACGACAGCGGCAACCCGAGATAGGTTTGTGGGAAGGCTCCAACCGCGCAGCCCAGCGCCCGAACGACCACATCCTGGGTCCCTTGATCAACATGAACCGGGACGAGCGTGCTTTTGGCAAAGTTGATCCGCAGCCCAGTCGCCTCAGCAAACATATCCAGGATCTGACGGAGACGAACCGCGCCCTCCTCGTCTGCCCTCATGAGAACCAACGTGTCGTCGGCATATTGAAGCACAACGGCGGGGGAGCCAGGCACCAGCGGATGCCTCATGACCGTATCTTGACGGATCAGCTGCTGCAGCACATCTGCAACGATCAGGAAGAGGTAAGGCGAGATCAGATCCCCCTGGCGGAGACCACACTTCATTTCAAACCATCTCCCAGGCACCCCATTCAGCAAGACCGCCGAGCGGGATGAACGGAGGATCTCGTCAATCCAGTCACACCAAGCAGTCGGGAAGCCACGGACCTCCATGATAGAACGGAGACTATCCCAGTTAACTGAATCAAAAGCCTTGGAGAAGTCCAGCTTCAACACAACCGCAAGCATTTTTCTTCTGTGGCAGCATTGGACAAATTCAGTGGCATAGACAAAATTTTCAAAGATACTCCTCCCTTTCACGAACCCAGACTGGTCTTCATCAATCAGATCCATAATTTGCTTTTGAAGCCTGGTCGTCAGCCCTCGGCACAAGATCTTGACATCTCCGTTTTGCAGGGAGACAGGCCGGAAATCAGCCGGCGTCGGCACACCGGTTGTCTTGGGGAGGAGAGCCACATAAGCTCGGTTAATCCCATCCAGGGAGGCAGAGCCGGACCAAAGATCATCGAACAACCTCTGAATATCATCAGCCACTTCGCGCCAAGCCGCCTGGTAAAAGGCAGGCCCCAGCCCGTCGGGCCCAGGCGCACTGGTGCGGACCAGCGCCTCGACCGCGGCCTTAACTTCCGCGCGGCTGAACGGAGCGATGAGAGGCGGGCCGTCCACCCGCACCGAGTGGGCGTAAAGCCCAGAGAGGGAGAAACGCCAGACGGTCCGCCGCGTCTGAGCTAAGAGGCCGGTGAAGAAGCCCAGTAGCGTGGCGGCCTTTCCTGCATGATCCACCACGCGTACCCCTTCGACTTCCAGGGTGGCGATCGTATTGCAGCGACGGCGGTGAGAGGCAGACGCGTGGAAGAACTGTGTGTTCTCATCCCCATCGCAGACCGCCCGCCTCTTCCCGCATTGACGCCAGTGAGCACATTGGCGGAGAATCGAGCTCGCAAGTGCCTGACGCGCGTCACCTCTCCGCGTTGATTCTTCTGCAGACAAGGAACGATTTTCCTCCATAAAATCAAAGAACCCGATCAAGAACCGGCAGTCGTTATCAAAAGTAGGAATGTACCGGTGACGCTTTTTCCAAGCCTTGGACGCAAACCTAAATGCTTTCTTTTTGGCTGAAAGAATCCCAGCCGTGCCCGTGCCTCGGATCGAGTTAACCCAAGAAGGGAGAGTGGATGGGAGGAAGAGGGGGTCGGTTAACCAAGCATTTTCGAAGAAGAAGCGAGAGGGGGCAGGGACTTTGGTGGAAGCAGCCACCAAAAGAGGGACATGATCAGACGTGGTGCATGGAAGGGAGGAGAGGGTCGAGTCGGGGAAGGTCGCGTCCCACCTATTGTCAAATAACGCCCTGTCCAAGCGAGCCAAGGTCGGGGGGTTCTGCCGATTTGACCATGTGTACAGGCGATCCGAAAGATGCAGCTCGTGGAGGGCAGCAGAGTTGATCAATGAGTTAAACTTAGCGGCATGCCTGACGTCAAAGCGATCATTATTTTTCTCTGACGGATCACGGATAAGATTGAAATCACCAAGCACGAGCAAGGCATCTGAGACATGAGCAGGCAAGGCAACCATGTCTCCCACGAAATCATCCACCAGGGAGTGATCGGAGGGCCCGTACACATTGGTTATCGTCATACGCGCGGCCGAGGAAGTGCAAGCCAGCGTGACAGTGAGAGAGAAACGCGATTCAGAGGAGGAAACCAGGGAGTATCGCGCAGGATCCAGGCTGTCTCCACACCTCCACGGCTCCCATCCGCATCCTTGGTGATAAACTCCGAGAGGCGCCCCGGAAGGAAAGTAGTAGCCTTACGGGAGTCTAAGGCAGACAACTTACTTTCCTGAAGGCAAACAAGACTAGGGTTGGCAGAGACCACAAGGTTCTTGACAACATCACATTTGTCCTTAGAACCCAAACCCTGGACATTCCAGAACAGCACACGGACAGTCCTAACAGAATTACTCCCCATTACAACAACACACACCGTAGCAGCACGAATTAAGGGAAACACTAGCGTAGTGCAGGAAAGAGCGAAGAAAAGATACAAGCCAGCCCGAGGGGAGGCAGATAAACGATGACTCACGGCTTGCCATCGCCTCAGCAGTGATAGAGGTTGGGCCGCTAATCATCAGCAGGGGCAGGCACCGGGGCAGTGGGAATGGAAGCAGCCGAGCGAAGCCCCGCCACCTTTTTCTTGCTTAAGGGGGCAAGAACGCCATCTAGGATCTTATCTTTCTCCGCCTTCGCCTTAAGCCTGGGAGAGCACCCCGTCAGAGCTTCTTTCAGGGCTTTGAGTCTGACGGCTTTGGCTTTGACGCTGACCCAGGCCGCGCTCTCCTTCCCAGCCAGACGGAGACTGCGTCGGGCTTCGCCTCCAGCTCCCGTCACCTCGGCAGTAGGCAGATCCTCGTCCAGCTCGACAATGGTCACTGAAGAGCGGGAGCTCTTCGAGCCAGAGACGGGCGAATCAAGGAGGAGAGGAGAGGCGGGAGGAGGGCCCAGGCAGGGAGGAAGGAGGGGGAGAGCGCTTCCCTGGCCGGGGAGAGGCGGCGCTCCAAGCACACGCAGCACCGAAGCGAGCCACTGCCCGCCCACACGGCCGCGCCCCCGGAAGGGAGGAGCGTTGATGATGCCGCCGTGCCCCCGCCCCGCTGGCGTCCCCTGGAGGACGGGAAAGTTGTGTGCAAAGGGCGGCGGGGGTCATGGAAGAAGGGTAGGTACAGCCCATCTCTGGAGAAGGAGTCGGAGATGGCCCACGCGCGCACCGGCCAGACGGAGATCACCCGGACACCCCATCGATTGCCGATAGGCCAGATGTCACAGGGCACATCCCGTGGGTTGCGGAGGCGCACCACAACCCTCACCGTGGCCAGCTCGCGCCCTGCAAGAACCAGCGGGTCAATCTCAAGCACCTTGCCAAAGGGCGTGAAGGCCGCCGCGATGCTGACAGGATTCAGGTGCTCGGAGGGGAAGCAAGTGGCGGCGAGGAGGGCACACGTCCCCACATGCACCTCCGTGCGGGCATACTGCTCCTCGCGATGGAGATCGATGCGCGCGCCCTCGTGCATGAAAGGTTGGTGGCGCATGGCTTCCTCACGGTTTGCCGGGGTGGCAAAACGCAGGTACATGGCCCCGATTGACGAAGGGATGGTCTCGGGGAGGATGTGCCCGATGTCACGTAGGAGAGCAGCCTGCACCGCCACCGTGTCGTTGTAGAAGGCATTTGGAGGCTCGATGGTGACCACCGCGAGCCGCAAGGCCGCGGAGTAGTCGCCGTCCGGCATGAAGACCTCAACTGAGTCCGGGCGGCGGGACTCAGCAGCAATGGAGCGTTCCGACGACCGAGAGGACTCTGAGCCCTCCAACGACCCCGTGATGGAAGTTGGAGCGCTGCCGGACCCTGACCCGTCAGAGCCGGGAGCAGGGCGCGCAGCTGCAAGCCCCTGACCATGGTCGCCGCCCAGGACCGGCTCGGGGTGGCTTGTCACTGGAGAGGAGGGGACGGGGGACGGCGGCGGAGAAGACACCACAGCAGAGGTGGAAATGTCGCGAAACCGCGGTTCCTTGCACACTTCAGGGACGCTCTCCGCCAGCGAACTGGGCCCCCCAGTTTTGAACCCCCCAAGGAGGGGCACGTCAACCAGGGCCCGGGCAGCACGGGCGGCGGCAGAGGGGTACGGGGTGGCGGGGCGCCGGGCAGGAGGAGGTGGCGGCGAAGGCGGTGGTGTGGCGGAGGGCATCGGCCTGGGAGGGGAGGTGCAGGCGGCATGGTGGGGCAAGAACTTGCGAGGGGATGCCATGGTGCAACGCGGCGATCTGGCGCGGTGGCCCGAGACACGGCAGCGACGGCAAGGAACAGGGTCGCGGAAGTCCCTGACGAAATGGAGAGTGGAGAGGCAGCGGAAACAACCCGAGAGCGATAGCGGAGGGATGAAAGGGCGCGGGGCAGGGTTATGGCTATGGTTAGTGGAGAGGAGCGCGTCCCGATATGGGCTTCCCCCCGCACCAGCAGGGGTAGTAAACGCTGACGAGACAGCCGCCACTGAGCCATCCCCCTGCAGTCAATGCCCGGCGAACAGCCGCTACGGACAGCGGAGTAGTCGCACTGGGATGCGACCAAACTCGGCGGGAGATCGGGCGCAGGATGGGCAGGAGATCTCTCGGGCGTTCTCGATGAATCAGCGAGCGAAACGTTAGCCTGCGGTAGGGGGAGCAAACCGAGGGAATTAAACCCTGAGGGGATGGGGCAACAAATCTCTAAAAGCCTATGGCGGCTAGCCCTAGCCCCTCCCGCAGTAACTCCCAGTTGGTGACCGCGGCCAGCCACGCGCGAAGCGCGAGCCACGCGCACAGCGCGAGCCCGGGCCCTGGCCGCAGCAGCGTAGGCCCCACCCTTAGAGACGAACAGCGAGAGGTTGATGGCGTGCAAGAGTCCAGGGCCGACGGCGATGAGGAACTCGGCGACAGCGGGGCTAGCTACCTCAACAGAGAAGACCAGAGCCCGGTCGGGGGAGGCGATGAGCTTTTCATCCGGCGAGCAGAAGAAGTAGGAGAGAAGGTTCGCAACTCCGCTCACCGAAAAGCACTTCGCCGGGAAAGGAGCAACGACCCAGAGAACACCGGGGGGGCCAGCTCAGGGAAGGCCACCGTGTTGCGAGACACAGAGGTGAGGAACGAGGCCAACACACGCTGACGGAAGGCAATGCCAGGACGCGGAACCGAGGCACAGGGAGGAGCATGGGACGAACAACCGACAAAGAGCGAGTTAGGGTTACCTCCAGGGCAGGAGCCAGCAGCCAGAGCGGCGTGAGGGTGGCTGGGGACGACTGCCGGACTTGGGGAGGACGGTGGAGGAGGAGCAGCGGCCGCGCCCTCGGACGCTGCCGGGCGCCTGGCGGGTCGCCAGAGTCCTCACTCATTTCCCCCTCACCAACCCTACGACCTACGTGACCCCAAAAAAAATTAAGCAATCATCTGAAACATTGCATATTACAGTAAAACTCCTAGATAGTATTAGTCCAAAGAGAATTTTGAGACTATCGGTACTTTTGATAGAACAAAAGTAGTGCATTCCAGGGATTTATCTCTGAATCATGCATGCAGCTAAGCAGCAGCTATAATGTAAATTCAGAATTAAAAATAAGTTATGGGTTATTTTGAAAATCAACCTTCCTTCTTTGTCCCATCTTGAAAGTGCCATCGTCAACACCAATAATAACTCTCAAATTCTCAAAATATGCAATTTTTTTCCAAATAAATCAAATTATTCTTATAAAATGAAGTCAGAAATTCAAAGTCATGCGCCAATTTCATTACATGGGATTTTTTTACCAACCATTACATGGGATGTTGTTATCCAACTGCCTAAGATGAAGTCTCAGAAGATTTGCTATGTTTGCTGCATCTTGTGACTGTAGATCAAGACATAACTCATCTTTTGCCTCCTGTCTGCAGCAACATCAAAAGGTTGACTCCATCAATCTGGACTCAAAAATTTCCTCATATTACACAAATATAATCCAATAACTTTCAGACAATAAGGTAAAAAGAAGTACACTTACTTGGACATGGTGATCTCCCCAGCATATTTTTCATCAGATAATCGAGCCATCCTATAATACTTCTTTCCCTTGAAGCCCAGAGAAAGGCCATTTAGCACTTAAAACTTGAAACACTTCCATCAAATTTTGTTAATCCCTCTAGTGGCTCACCAGTAGTTATTCCCTCCCAAAACACAAGTAATACTTCCGTAAAAAGATACTCTTCTTTCTGGCCACCCTCCCTAAAAGCATCAACAACCTAGAATTTTCAGCATAATATCTTCAGTATAGATACACACAAAATAAAAATCCAGAACAAATCATCATTGCGAAGCACCGCCACTCCCCACCCCCCCTGCCTTCCCATAGCACTGCTTCATCATACCCCACTGCTGCTTTACGGTAGTTGTCGTAATCATCCTCATCACACGCAACTGGTTGTACATGTATTCAAAGTACATAAATGATAATAATTTTCTATAATAATGTATGTTGATATGAATTAATCATCACAAATGGTGCATAGCATGAAACTAGAACCAGAGAACAACTGACCTAGAGAAGCTTCATAGTAACAGTTTTAACAATCACTTTCAAAACAATATTCACAAAGCATACAACAGAAAGAAATCATTTGTCGATTCTCTAACTTAGATCATATTTCATCCAAAAAATTATTAGCATATGACAGCTGCCGGAGTTGTCCTTTAGTTATGTCAATCAAATATATCTTTTTTTTGACTATACTCAAATATATCTTCTAACATCAGTATTAGGGTACATTGGTTTTGTAACCTAAAAGTAACCGGTTCCTTGGAAATGTCAAATCAAATATCTCTGGTAACATCAGCATCAAGTCTCTAACTCACCTAGAATAAGCATATTTTTCATATGCATGCACATGTCATTCCGAAGTATAAAAAATTATACCTTTGCTGCCTAGGATAATTTTCACCGGCAGATCCGTAGAGGGTGGTAAAACTAAAATGTCCTCGAGAGGTTTTACTACTGGTTCTGATATGAAACTCCTTCCATTTGCACCCAATTCATACCACCTTCCTTTTGGTTCCTCCTCAGATCTTTCAGGTGCAGTGGACACTGACTATAGAAACTCTCCTGGACTAATCTGTCGTCTTGGGTTATGCAATCATCTACATAAAGAGAAATGAAAAATTAAGCAATAGCATACATGATGGAAGGAATAAACCAATAAAAAAAGAGGAAGAGATCAACCTATATGTGGATTGTGATCCTAGGCAGCTCCCCTTGGAAAAAGAGGATTCGGCTGCCGTGCACTGCAAAAAAAATATATTTGGGCTAAATATCATTCAAATCCTCATAATATGTTTAACAAATGGAAGTGCATCCTTGCTTGCTAGAGAACATAATTTTTCATCAAGATATCAATCTACAAAGTGTAACAGACTACCAAGTGATGTCATTCCAATACCTGAGTCAAGTTCATTACCCTGTGGCATCGAAAGTTGAAGGTCAGTCAAGAAATCCCCAGCTTTGTTGCCATCGCTATTTGTTCTACAGTAAGCATTGGCTGTATCTTCAAGTGAAAAGGCACAAGTGAAGGCATCAAGAAATACATTAAGTGCCCTTGTTTCATCATCACTGATTGAAGTCAGTGAACTGGAAAGATCAATCGTGAGGATCCTCCTGAAGAAGAACCAAGTAAAATACAGTTGAGCCTGCTATACAAAAGAAATCCAGAGTGTATGTGAAATGAAAAGGAGGAACATGAAGTCTAGCGCGTATATTTTGGCAATACAAGAAGCAGTGGAGAACTTTGAAAACAAATGGTAAAATCTCAAACATACATAACTGTGTCAATTCAAATGTACCGTGATTCATCTTAAGATTCTACTTGCCAAACCATGCATTAGTACATAACAATGGTCAGTTAAGTTTGAGATGTTGTGTTATTTTCTTGTCTCTGTAAAAAATGATGTAAAGATCGTCCTTATGGCAAGTTATGGATATAAAACAGAATGAACCACAAACCTTAATACATTTGGTGCAAAATCATGATTTTTGGTCCAAAACGTGTGTAATAGACTGATAGAGAATAAACTTTATGGTCCTTGAAGAATTGGCACGATCTCATGATCTCAGCATAGAAAGAACATGAAAGGGTCACAACCAAATCATGATGACAATATTTGAGGGAACATTATTTTCCACAAACCAGATATTGTTCAGGCATTTAATGGAAATCATAATCCAAAAGGATATATCCTACCGAAAGGGCAATAGAAACAATTGGCTCAAATAAAAAGGAGGCCAAACAAGGAACTAAAACAAATCCAAGCAACAAACTAAAACTACCAATGCTGCCGCACGATTCCAGTTCCTTGAAACTTGCGAACAGCAATCCAAACTCTAGCATAAACAATGCTTCAAGTGAGTATCCTAAACAAGGAGAATAGTACAAGTGTGTACTGTGTAGGAAATATAGCTGTTAGCAAAGTCCAAGAGCACCAAACACAAATTTTAGTTAATTAGCAACACATGACAAGGAAGGAAGGTGAATATTAACAGAGAAATATTCAATCAACTTTTTAGAATTTGAAAATACGACAATTTAGTGGATACTAAAAATTCAAAAACACCATAAACTAGCTTATTGCAAGCTGAAGGCTGTGATTTTCATCATGATTGCACATGGTATAGAGCATAAAGAGTTTCCAAATGGGCAAAAACGGATAGAAAATGCACCCAGAGTCCCAGACAGACCTATGGAAATAATTTATCGAAGGTTCCATGAATTTTCTACCGATTGAGTTTCCACTGAGCAGTGTTCCCTTTTAATCTCAATATTGGCTAAGCGAGGTCTTATAACAGTCATTGAGGTCCCTTTTTTATTTACCTTTTGCACACTTGCAAGGTGAGATTCAACCTACAAACATGGTTTTGAGTAAACTGGATGCACTTCAGCAAGACAAGTAAACAAGAATTGCTTCAGGTCTATCATGTGTCTGTCCAATAGTGCAGGCTTTATCGGAATCTATAGTAGCTGAGTAAGGCTCTACGATCTCTCTTTCTCTTTATTTTCTCAATGAAAGTAAGCGAGGTTAACTTTTACATCTTCCTACCTAGTGAAAATAACTAGCACAAATAGGGTTCAGGGGAAACATTATCATAACAAACAAAAACGTAGGAAGAAACATTTAATCGTCAAACACTTACGTCTGACTCCCCGAAGATGCTTGAGCAAAGAACTCAAAGTAAATAATTGAACGGTGAAAGCTCGAAGGCCTGTTGAGCATAAGATGCATGATCAATTTCCTGGAAGCAAAAACCAGTAGGACACGATATCTACAAGCTGTAATGGGTATCAGTTACCAACCAGGCATTATTTCCTTGAAAAGACGGGGCCAAGTGGGGGAAAACGGCCCAAGCAAGACTGCAAGAATTAGTGGTCCAGCTTCCACCGGTAAATTTAGCCAATTTTGATACTTTTAAGTCATCCGGTGTCAATCTCCACTTGGTGAATGTCTATGGCCCGCAGTCACCAACAGAGAAGATTTCATTTCTGAATGACCTGCAGATGCTATGCATGAATTCCCCTCTTTCTCTAGTACTCTTGGGTGATTTCAATTTAATTGCTGCAGCGGCAGACAAGAGCAATGGTAACATCAACAGGGGGCTTGTCAACGCCTTCAGAGGTTTCATTAATGCTCTGGAGCTGAAGGATATGTATTTGCATGGCAGAAGGTATACATGGTGCAATGAGAAATTAAATGTCGTGCTTGTTCGTTTGTAACCATCCATGGAATGATGCTTTTCCTAATCCCTGGCTTCAAGGGCTTTCTACTGCTGACTTTGACCACTGTCCTTTGCTTCTCACACTCAAATCATTATTCAAGCCCCAGAGGAGATTCAGATTTGAGAATGTTTGGGTTCGCTTGGAGGGTTTTTCTGAAACTGTCACCTCAGCTTGGCATGGGGCTATTCGCTCGACCGATCCTTTCATTAACCTACACAACAAGCTTAGTCAGACGGCTAAGAAACTGCAGTCTTTGGCCTCATCCTTATTCAGTGACATCAGGTTGCGCACTCTTATTGTCCATGAGTTGATCTATCAGCTTGACTGTGCAAGGGACTGCAGGGACCTCACTTGGGAAGAACATACATTCAGGAACAAGCTTAAGGTGATGAGCCTGGGATTTGGAGCTCTGGATCGTTGCATATGGAGGCAGAGATCCATATGGCTGAAGGAGAGAGAGTGCAACTCTAAGTTCTTTCATATAAAAGCCTCTGCTAGAAGAAGACATAATTTCATCCCCTCCCTGATTTGCAATGGGGTCGAAGTGACTGATCAGCAAAACAAAGAGCAATGTATTTGGGAACATTTCAATGGCTTGTTGGGATCTTATCAACATAGAGAGGCCTCTCTCAACCTTGCTGCTCTTTGCTTTCCTGAGACCAACCTCTCATGCCTAGACAATAACATTTCAGTGGAGGAAATTACAAAAGCCATCTTTGACTTGCATCCTGAAAAAGCTTCTGGCCCGGATGGCTACACAAGGCTTTTCTTTCGCAAGTGCTGGGATCTCATAAAGAATGATCTTGTCGGTGCTGTCTTACACTTCCAGAACCTCAACACCCAAAATCTATTCCTGCTAAACAGTGCCATCATAACCCCCCCCTAAGCACCAGGGGGCCAATAAACCAAATGAGTTTTGTCCGATTAGTCTCCTCCATTGCTTTGCCAAGATAATTGCCAAAATCTTAGCTTCTAGACTGCAGCCTTTCATGCATCGTCTGACTTCTCAGTGCCAAAATGCATTTTTTAAAGGGCGAAGCATTCATGATAACCTCGTTTATGTACAAGCAATGGCGAAATCATTTAGACAGAAAGAGGTTCCGGCTGTTCAGAGGTTTTGGGCGTATGTGGCGTGGGTGGATCTCTGCTATGTTTCTCTCGGCCTCCACCAAAGTTCTTGTTAATTCTCGGGTCCCTGATCAAATTCTGCATAGGAAAGGTCTGAAGCAGGGTGACCCGCTCTGGTCGTTGCTTTTTGTCTTGGTCGTTGATTGTCTTGGTTGCCTGATGGACCTTGCTCAGCAGAAGAACGTCCTCTCCCCCCTCGGCAAGATGGCCATCAAGCATAGGGCCTCCATTTACGCAGACGATGTTATCATCTTCATCAAACCTTTATTACAGGACTTCAATGCTGTTTAGCAGATCATGTATCTCTTTGGTAAAGCGACATGCCTATGCACCGATATGGCTAAAAGTAAAATTCTTCCAACCAGATGTGATGGTATTGATCTCACTCCTCTACAACTTGCTATTGGTTGCCAGATTGCTAGCTTCCCTTGTACTTATTTGGGGATGCCCCTCTCGGATAAGCGTCTTAAATTGACTAATTTTCAAGAGCTTCTGGACAAGCTTATCAAGAAAATTGCTGCATGGAAGGCACGTTGGATCTCCTCTCCTAGGTGGTTGGTTCTTGTTCGCTTCGTATTATCAGCCATGTCCATCTTTTTGCTTCTTGCCATGGAGCAGCCAAAGTGGATTATCAAGCAGATTGACAAACTACGGCGTGCTTTCCTTTGGGCAGGAGCGGATGCTATCACTGGCGGTAAGTTCTTGGCGTGATGGTCGCAGGTCTACTCGCCAGGTGCAGTTTGGTCGGCTCGGTATCCTGATTTCACAAGCAAGGTATTGCTCTAAAAGTGAGGTGGTTGTGACTCAATCATAGAGAAACTGACAAGCCATGGCATGATCTTTTGATCCCTGTTGATAAGGAAGTCAAGGCTCTGTTTATTGCTAGTACTTGTTTCATCTTGGGGGATGGCAAATCGGTTTCATTTTGGCACGACCACTGGTTGAATGGGGATGTTCCAGCGCTTGCCTTCCCAAATCTTTATAAACACACCAAGAAGAGGAAGATCACTGTTAATGAGGGCGTCACCAACAGTAAATGGATATCTTTGATAAAGCACAACCCGGACATTGATGTTCTTTCTGAATTTATCAACCTTTGGCACCACACTCAAGTAGTTTTGCTGTCTGAAAGGGAGGATGTGCTAAATTGGAAATGGAATCCTGATGGGAAGTACTGTGCTAAATCTGCTTATCTGTGTCAGGTCTGGGGAAGGATTGAGTTCCCTTTCAAGGAGCTCACTCATATGGCAAATTAAAATCCCCCCTAAAGTGCACTTCTTTGCCTGGTTGGCTGTACAAGGGAAGTGCCTGACAGCCGATAATCTCGCCAAAAAGGGTTGGCCTCATAAACCTTTGTGCCCTCTTTGCAGATTAGGATGGGAGTCTGACTCTCACCTGTTCACCTCTTGCCCTTTTGCTGCTGGGGTGTGGGGCTTCTGCTTAACCAAGTTCAGTTTCCCATTTCAAATCATGCCGACCAACTCCACTCAAAGTTTTCTGGAATGGTGGATTTCCTCTCTTCATCAGACTAGTACAAGCAGACGCGGCTTTAATCATGATCATCTGTTGGCGTATTTGGAAAGAGAGAAACAACAGGTTTTTTCAATGGCAAGGTGCAAAACTTCCTGCAAATCTGTGATGGCATTCTGGATGAGTTGAGAACTTGGTGATATGCTGGTGTCAAAGGGCTGCAATGGACTGGAGAAGGTTAACCCCCCTTTAGACTTTTAACCTTGTAAGTCCTGTGTACCGTCTCCCCATTAGATTCCTGTAATTCATGTATATTTAACGCCCTGTACTCTGATGTCCTGATCTTCTCTTACTGTAATAACGAATGAAATCAGCAAGGCCGTATTTCGTCAAAATAAAATATCTTGGAAACAAAATATGAAGAATAACCGCCACAGAGATAAAACAAAAATCAGGTAATTGGGGCAGTCGCAGTAGGAACCAAGGGAATTGGGGCAAGGATGTACAGACTGAGCCATACCTATGAGAACGAGCTAGGATCGCTCGGAAGAAACGCATCCTCTGCATCGATGGTTCCCGAGTTAGACCACGGTGGTGGGGAGTGGAAGGCGACCGGAACGGCGAAGGAGCGAGCTCAGAGCGCGGCGCCAGTAGTGGACTGGTTGTGGCGGCACAACGCGTCGACCGATCCGAGAGTGAGGAGCGCGAGCGCAGTGATTGTTCCAAGACCTAGGCGCGAGGTCAACGGTCATCCGAGCGAGAGCAAGGAAGAGGATGTGTTGGCGGCGCGTCGGCGAGGCGAGGCGGTTGGGGATTTTTTTTCATTATTATCTTTTTTAGACGAATTATTTCATTTTTTATTAAGTAGACGAGTTTACTTATTGTGGATGCGAAAAAAAATTGTTTCTTGGCTATCTAAGTTTGCTTCCCCTCTCGTGAACCCATTGATGGACATGAAATGGACTGAATTGCAGAAAACCAACAGATTGAAATGTAGGGTTGCAGAAAACACTCTTCTACGAAAATAGTGCAGAAAACACTGATTTTCAGCCTAATCATCTGCGAAAAACACTGAACCATATGTTTGGGCATTTTAAGCTCTATTATGACATCTGAGGCCCTGTTTTGGTAACGTGGCATAACGGCCGCGATCTAACGACGTACGTCGCTACAGTTACATCGGACATGTCGTCTCGATCAAAACCGCATTCTATCTCCAAACTCTCTCACATTTGGCTCGCCCTCTCCTCACTCTCTGCTCTTCTCCCCCACCGTCGTCCTGCTGCTCCGGCACGCCATGGTGTCATGGAACGACGGCGAGACCAGTGAGGATTCAGTCATGATGTCACCTCCTCTTATGATGGCATCATCAAGGCTAGTTTGTTAGGGAGCTAGAGCCAGGGTTAGGGTTAGTGAATTGGGGATTTTGTGAATGAGCTCGATCTGAACCTAGGGCTTTCTTTATTTGCTCCCGCAGCTTCCTGCTACCATGCACGATTCGAATTTCAGCGGCATTGACGCAAATGTTACTGTGTTGTGCGAACACAGCGAGCCGGCAGAGCGCTTTGTTGCATTTGAATGGATGCACACCGGCAGGAAGTTTCTTGGGTGTCCTCAGAAGGTATGCTTCAGAACCTGTTTAGTGGAAGCTGCTCATTGGCTCTGTCTAATGCTTGGTCCATATGTTTTGATCTGGTCAATGCTTAATGCTTTGTTTATCAAGTTGTTTAGCTTTGTTAAGTGCATGGTCTTTGTTTAGACCTGTGTTGTCATTAGTGCATGGTAGTCATTGTTTATTGTGGTCAATGCTTAATGCCTTGTTTACTGAACTTAGGTTGCTCTTACTTAACTAAAAAGCTCATGGTAGTGGTCATTGTTTATTGAATCTCTTTAACAATGGTCATTGTTTATTTGTTAACAATTGTTGTCCCATTTGCTTGTTGTATAGGTTAGTTACTTGAACCTCTTTAACAGTAGATGTCTTTAATAAACATGTTGATTTCAATGGTGTTTATAATACTGCCTATTGTCGACCTATTGTGCTCTTTGTTTATGTTAAGAGTGGGAATGGCACTGCAGTTTGTAGATCCCACTCACTTAGCTTATTCTTTATTTGTTTATTGTTTGTTTTATAGGAAGGCATAAATTGTGGAGTAGTTCAATGGATTGATTTTGAATGGCCAGACTGAATGGGGAAGACATTGGCCAAGTTATGGAATATGTATGAGGAGAGTAAGGCAGCTAGGACCAATGACAATCTTGAGAGTTCATTTACAATTCACAACCTAACAAAAGAGAAGAAGAAACTGCGGGAGAACTATGAGAAGTTAGTTGGTGATGTGAATGCTCTTTTGGATGCCCAGGAGCAGAGGGCTGTGGAGTTAAGCTATCAGCAGGAGCAGAAGGACAATGTAGCTGTCAATATAGTTGAGCTAGACAATGAAGTTTGGTAACTTGAAGGCAGAGCTGTCAAAGAAAGATGAGGAGAATAATAAGCTGCAGGAAAAGAATGACACTCTTAAGCACCTCATAGGTGCTCAAGCCAATGTGATTAGGAATATGAAGTTCAATCATTTGAAGGAGAAAGAAAGGTTGATAGAAGAGAGTCATAAACTGTAGTATCACATTTTTGAGCTTCAGAAGTCTGAGGAAAAGATAAGGCTGAAGCTTTCAGGGGGTGAAGGCCATCTTAGATTATTAGTGTGCATCTAGTATGCATTGTTGAACTATGTTGTTGGATCCAACAGTGTTGTAATGTAGATGATATTCATCTATCCAGTACTTTAGTTTGAATTTGTGAACCAAGTACTTTAAGTATGTTTTTTGTGAACTATGGTGTTGGATCCAGTGCTAAAACTTGATGAAACTTGATGTGAGTCCAATTTGATGTTATGTGGTGCATGTGCTTAGTATAATATCATTTTATATGTTTAGGCCATTAAACCAAAGTGATGTCAATATGTTGAAAGTGCCACCTAGATTCATGGATGCATTGACAGTTCCTAGAATGCTTCTTTGCTTCTTCAAGCAACTCAACATATGTTGGACATATATCCCACTTGGCAACCTCTGTCTTGGTCCTATTTCCATTGAACCTAACCATCAACTTAGTCATTATTCCATCTACCATGGTCTTTACTGGTTTAACCCTCACATCTAATATCATCTTGTTAAACATGTCACTAATATTCTTGAAAACTAAGTCACTTTTGCAATTCAAGTCCATGGCATATCTAGCCCAAGCATGTCTAGGAACTTTATTAAGCCAAGCCAAAGCAATCTTACACTCTTGTTTAAGAGCATCCATTGCAGCAAGACAGCCACATTCAGTATAAGAGTAACTAGCCTTATCCATGTACTTCTATAATTCTGACCCCCTAAAACCAGAAGTCTGGAAGTTTTGATAGATGTGTCTATGGTAGAATCTATGTGGGAAATTGGGGAATACATGGTTTACAACATTTGGAAGGACCTGTTTGAAAAAATGACCAAAATCACCACTACATCCAAGTAAATAATATGAACTAGCTAGCTAGTACTAAGCAATGGATATGAGCAACAACTAAGCAATGAATATGAACTAGTACTAAGCAATGGATATGAGCAACAACTAAGCAATGAACATGAACTACTACTAAACAATCATTATGAACTACAACTAAGCAATCACTTTGAACTTCAACTAAGTAATCACTTTGAACTACAACTAAGCAATTAATATGAGAAAGAACAAGGAAATTACCTTCTATCTACCAGAGATTATGGTGTAGTAACCAAATCTCCCTGTTTCTCCACCAAGTGTTATCTTTAGTTCTGCGAGAAACCACGTTCAACTCTTTGTGTCTTCTTTGTCCACAACTGCAAAAGCAATGTGATATATGTTATTATTCCCATCCCTTCCTATGGCAACAAGGATTTGTTGGCCAGTATACAGCTTGATGAAGCATCCATCCACACCTGCAATGGCACACAACACATGTTAGAAACAAGGCATTTATGAACACATGTCAGAGAAAACAAAGTTCAGTAATCACCTATGAATGGTTTGCATCCAATCAGAAATCCTTCCTTGCAAGCATTCAAACAGATGAACAAACCATGAAACCTTGGATTCTTACTTGCATGCTCTTTTAGGAACTTAGTTGCGACAATGTACCTACTACCTGGATTTGTGTCTAACACAACCTGCAAGTAATCCCTGATCCTGGTATATTGCCTCCTCTAATCTTGTTCTTAGACTTGTAGGCCATATGAGTGCTGATCTCAACTCCATACTTACTCTTCAGATTTGCATTATTGTACTTACTAAAACATATGCTCGTGCGTTGCAATGGGAGACTGCAAGGCACGCACATCAGGTTTTGAGACATAGGATCCTATTATTCTTTAGATAGCATGTCAAACTACCTTTAGGATCCTATGCACATCAGATAGTGTTGTCAGACTTCTTTTACCTTAATGACAGAGCAAATGCACGTTACTATGAATCAGGGTGGATTGAAAAACTGGATCAACGTACACGGGTTGCTCATGACAATAACCATGGACCGATTGAGAGTAGGGTTGTTCGAGATGTTAGTTTGGAACATGAAACATGATCCTGGATCAATTTAGCAAGAAGAACAACACAAACTTCAGATGATTAGTGCATACAAAAGTTAATGAAGAAATAACATTATTCAATGTTCGTAATGATGCCACAACCTGAATAGATCTTATGCCATGCAACTTGACATTATCGGTCAAACATAGTATGTGTGGTAGATACACCATTAATGACTGTTTAGGCATCTGGATCATGGAGATTACTCGTATATGTCAAACTCTTGTTTTATAGTATTGTACATTCAAAGGAATTCACAAGCTTACTGTCCACCTACACTTTCAAAGATAATTGAGCTTGTTACTACTTTTTATTCTACTACTAATAGGCATGCACAAGAGTACCGCAAACTTTTTGTAAAAAAGAAAGACAAATTTCATCGGCTTGAAACTGACGGTGTTTTTTTTATCGAAGCTGAACCTGAAAGCTTCGGTCATGGGTCCCCTTTGTTCTACTATGAGTTGTAGATGGATCGCTGGCTCTGCTCTTTTGAGCTTTTTTCAAAGAAGAACCCCGGTTCCTCTGCAAGATCCCGGAGTAGCAGGTTAAGCTGATTCTTCCCTCTATATATACTCCCTCCGTCACATAATGTAAGAACGTTTTTGAAACTACACTAGTGTCAAAAACGTTCTTATATTATGGGACAGAGGGAGTAGCATTTTCATCATGATCAAATGACTTCTAG
>NC_041380.1:594780990-594811255 GCF_002162155.2 Triticum dicoccoides | reverse complement strand
TTCAGGTAAAATAAGAGAAAGAGAGAATGTATTAAACATATCTATCATAGATATACGAATTCATCTTTAGATCAGATAGCAGAGCCAAGGATTGGTGGTCAAGACTACTATTGTAGTCTGGGCCTTGCTGTGCAAGGTGAGCACGTTTGAGGCCGAGGCCGGCATGCACCTGGGCGTCTTGCCGCCTTGCATGCGTGCAACTCGGACTCCCACATGCATGCATCACGTCCTTGGCTCCTAGCCGTGCTCGAGTCTTGCATCGCGCAGCCGCGTGCATTGAGCAGCAGTGCGCACTCGCCATGGGAGAGACCAGCGTGCAGTCCCACGTGGAGGCCGACCATCTAGTCCAGCGTGTGCGTGTGGTAAGGCCGTTCAGTCCAGTCTGACACCCGCGTCGACCAGTCAAGCGTACTCCTATGAGGGAAACCAGCAATAATGCTAAACATACAAATGTTTACATGCTTTTACACGCCGACTAAAATCTTTTTAAACTAACTAACCTCTTTTCCCCTGATTTTTATGGGGATGGCCCCTTCTCCCTCTTAATCTCCAATCAAAACCCATCTTTATGTTTTTTTTGGAACGTCACCGAAGGGCAGAAAAAGACTGCCCACCTGAATTTTCATATAATTAACTGAAAAAAAGAGCCTGTCATACAAGGGGGAGAGAGAGAGATAGGTGTAGGGAGGCCCCGACACCTTGACCCACCTTTATGTAAAAGCACGTATCCTTTTGTACGTGTAACATTACTTGGGAAACCAGTGTGCTGCGTGCAGACCCGCATGAGGCCAACGACGCTAATGACGGGATCTCCCGTAGCAGTGTCATTGGGAGGGGCAGCGTGAGCAAATGGCTCGACAGCGATAGCAATCGTGTTGGGCCATAGAAAAGTTGGCGTGTGAGGGACGCACGTGCATATTGGGCATCTTCAGGGCGACCTCCATGCCGAGAGATTGTGGCCACGCCTTCGTCATCTCGTGCGTCTCCGCATGGGGAGGTTCAGGCCATGCCACTGCGCCTCGCGTTGGATGGTGCCGCTGCCTCGCGATTGATGTTCATGTCGTGAGGTTGTCGGTAGCGAGGATGCGGGAGATTCAAAATCGTGGGTTTTGGTTCGATGGACAACTTCGTTTTGGAAAACCTTGAAGATGAGAGCTATTATATGAGAGCTACCGCCAAGCGCGCAGGCCAGACGTGACCCATTAGGACTCGGCAGGCGACGGACCAACCAAGTGCGACTACGTATGAAATATCGACGTGAAAAATCTTGGCACAAACAGTTTTTCTATTGAAAAAAGATCAGACGGACAATCTATATGCAACTATCCTCGCTACTTTCCTACTTGTATGGGCCAGCTTCGTTTCACGTCAAGCAATTGTATGGTTTCCACGCATATTCAAAGAAAAAGGAAACTAAAAAAAGAGTCTGAACCTTTTCCCAATGAATTTGACGTTCAATAAAGGTAGTTTTTCTAGGATGTTTCTTTTGATATATCTTCTTAGATCTCAACCGTCAATCTTTGTGATTAATATAAAATTAATGGCACCCGCAAAAAAACAAACAAACATAAAATTAATGGATATAAAGGATGACGGAAGAAGAACTATGAAATCTTCAAACGTCCCGTGTGGACATGCCCTAAGGGAGTAAGGGTGATACTTGATCCATCAATCGCTTTAACCACCACTACAATGTGCTAGGATTTTTTTTCTTTTCTTTCAAGCCACTCATTCCATTGTTACCATAAACAAAGGAGTACCATCATCGAGCAAAAACCTACATTACATGTTCATAGGCGAAGCAAGAAAATAGGAAAGATCCAAAATTAACATTGCATACGTTGACAGGACATTCTAGTAGACTTCTAGTAGGAGTATTGTATACTGTAATAAAACGACTTCGTGCCATTCTTCGGTTCTTTAGTGCAAGGAGGCGATATTGCTTGTAGCGGCACCATCTTTATTCTGCACCTCAGACAAAGCCTCGAAAATTCTGGTCACTTCAGCAAGGGGTAAATCTTTATCACCCTCCGTTGGATTGTTCCGGAGATAGTTGAAGACCTTCAGAGCCACATCATCGACGTTCATCTCGGCCGCGGTTGGCTCGGAAAGACCCTGCAACACAAATCGAAGTAAGATTTGCAAGGAACAGAGATGAAAGATTTGAAGAATTTTTTTTCGGCCCAAGTTTGAAGATTTAATGAAGATTTTCGGCCCCAAATCGGAAATAGTAAGATTTGTAGCAGGAAGAGGGGTCGAAGGTAGGAGAGAAGAGGTACCGTCACGAGGTTAAAGCCTCATCGCCACGACATGGAGCAACGCCATTGATCTCGCCGACTCGATCCGCTGCTGCTTTTTCCTCCTGGGTGGTTGTTTGGGCTAGCTTTATCACGCGTGTGCGTCGACCGGGGGCCGGGGGCTCCAGTATATAAAAGCCCTGGCCGCCAGTCCGTCTCTGTTTTGTGATCGTCTGCTGCGGCCTTGCCGGTGAAGAAAGACAACTCCATAACCGGCCTGCTCTCGGTTTCTCCCTTGCTGCGTTTTCCGGATCGGAGACTTTACGAGGCTATTTTTTTTGCGAGGATATTTTTTCTTTTTTCGAGAAAACCTACTCTCTACTCCCTCCGTTTCTAAATTCTAAATATAAGCCATTTTCGATATTTTAATACGGACTACGTATGAATGTATATAAACATATTTTAGAGTGTAGTTTCACACATTTTTCTATGTATGTAGTCCATATTGTACAGAATCTCTAAAATATGCTATATTTAGGAACGGAGGGAGTATTGATCAACCGTTGAAACAGTACAAAGAACATTCAAAATAAAATATACATCCAGATCCGTAGACCATGTAGCGACGACTACAAACACTTGAGCGAGCTGAAGGCTCGCGACCGTCGTCACCTCTCCCTCATCGGAGCCGGGCAAAACTTGTTGTAGTAGACGGCCAGAAAGTCGTCGTGCTAAGATCCAATAAGACCAGCACGCCAGAACAACAATCACCACAGATTAAGAGAAGAGTAGTGTTAGAAGGGAGAGGGAGGATTGATGGAACAGTTCATTGTATTGCTTGAGCCTCATGGGCATATATATAGGAGTACATGATTTTTTGGAGTACAAGACAAGCCAGAATAAATCCTAGTTTATCTCATCTTTCCTAATAATCAATATACTCAACATCCCACCACACTCACAACGGTAGCGACGCAGACGATGACACGGGAGAAGAATCCGAAGGCAACCCGACAGACACCCCCCACAGTCGTAACGGTCGACGCATCGCGGAAGTCGTGGCTGGAGTAAAAACCGACGAGGTTGCTCAAGCAAGGCGGTAGCCCTTTGTGCCGTTTGTTGATGTAGCCGAGAGCGTGGGTGGTGTAGCCGTGGTCGAGGTAGCCGTGCAAAGAATGGCGGGGTCGATGTCGATTCGGGGTGTCCGGTGTCGAGGAATTCGCCGGGGAGTCGCGGGCGCAAGGAGGCGCCGAGTTAGCATGGGCGCAGTGGTGTCAAAGTAGGGGTGCGCCGGAGAGAAGATGGTGTTGACGAGGCGTCGCGCCGAGTTTGCCAAGCCTGGGAACACGTCGTGGACGAAGGCACACATCGGTGTTGCCGCACCTGGCATGCGTAGACGGATGAAGACGAAGTTGACGAAGCGCCGCTCCAGGCTTGCCAGGCCCGGGGACACGTCGTGGACGAAGGCACGCACCGGTGTTGCCAGTACCGGCCATGCGTAAACGAGGGACCTACATGAGCTGTACGCCATATCGAAGAAGTCGGAGAGGCCACCAGAGAAGGACTCTACGACGGTTGCGGCGCCAATCTGCGCGGGCCGATGTCGCCCGCGGTTGTCGGAGTAGACGAAGTGGTCGGGGTCGATGACGACAACGCTGGCGACTGGCTGGTGCTGGACAAAGACGAAGATCGACGGCGACTGCTACGGGGGCAACGGCGGTAACGGTCGAAGAAGAGCGGCGGCGACGATGCTTAGGTTAGGAGCGCGGCGGCGATACTCGAAGTAGGTAAGGAACCCGACAGCGTGACAAAGACCGACACGGTTGATGGTGCTCCGGCGCCAAGGGAGACGACGCGGCGCATACCACGGGAAGTCGACGCGCGGGAACGACGGAGTAGACCGGGGACAGCGGCGCTACGGCCGAAAGGGGCGACGCAGCGACAGCAGAAGGGTCGGGCGACGGTGGGAAGACCTCGGGGCGGAGGCGGGGACCGCGGGCCACGGCGCTACGCCCCGAAGGGGCGGCGGAGCGCGGGTCGGTGCAACCGCGGTGACGGCCTTGGAACGGCAGCGGGGACCGCATATCGCGGCACTACGGCCTGAAGGAGCGACACAGCGGCGACGCGCGAGTCGATGTAGCCGCTAGGAGAACCATGGGGCGGCGGCGCTACGGCCCGACGGGGCGACGTAGCGGCAGCCTGTTGCTCGATCGGTGGAGAGGCGCGCTGAACTCGCGGATGATCTACACGGGACCTATGGAGGCGCGCATAACCAACGGGCCAGATCAATCGCACGGTGCGGATGGAGCGGAGTGGCGACCAGGTGATCAATCTGATTGCTCACCACGTCGAGGGGGTGCAGACGGGGAGAGTATCTGCTGCTACCAAGGCTTAAATGCTACCGTCATACGGGCATCTGGGTCGTCGGATTTTTAGATCGGACGGCATTCGGAAGTTGTTGGATCTGCTGGACCTATGCGCAATTTTTGAACTCTTCATAGGCTTTTTTGCAAATATTGCAAAGTTGTTAAGAGTTGTCTGATCTAAAAATCCGACGGCCGAAGCTTGTATCAGGGTAGCACATAAGGCTTGGTAGCACTAGATATTTTCCCGTTGCATACGTTAATAGATGGCCGCAGACCAGTCTTGGAACACGAGCAGCCAGCGTCCGCGCACGAACACGCGTGCGATCCAGGGCTACGCAGCATCGGTGCATGAGGCTGATGGTCACGTGGCTGTAGCGGATGGCCGCAACAACCAGCAAATCAGCATAGCAACTAGCGCGTACGTAGATGTGTTGGCTCGTACATGCCTCGTACGAAGAGGCTTGGTTTGACCTGCATCGTGAAATCTTGTGGCATGATGGCTGCTCGGTGATGAAATCTGCATGGACCGGATGTAGCAGATCCAGATGAAGCGGGCGTTGATGGAGGCCACGATGTGATCAAAGCGACGACCGGAGGCGTAGAACGACGGGCAGACGGATGCGCGGACGACAGTCGTACAGACTGTCGCGCGACACGCGAGGCCACCGTGTCGAAGAAGAGGCCGGTGTAGTCGATGTCAAAGTTGGAGTAAAGGCGCACGGAGTTCGACGGTGGCGGCGGTCGACGCAACCGGATCAAGTATAGATCGGAAAATCAAAAAGAAGCCGCCGATCAAGATAACTGGCGGGAGAGAAAAAACCCGGAGCAAGGGCTCGGGAAAAAGACTCTTTAAGACAGCCGGTCAACACGACCGGCGGATGAACCCTAGGTACGGACGGCGTGGCCCCCGGCGGCGGTCATGGAGGCCGACCGCACCGGGGGCGGCGTGCGGGTGCGGAAGCGGCGGCTGCTAGGATTTAGGATCGATTAGGCTGATACCATGTTAGAAGGGAGAGAGATAATTGATGAAACTATTGTATCGCTTGAACCTCATAAGCATATATATAGAAGTACATGATCTATTTGAAGTACAAGACAAGTCAGAACAAATCCTACTTTATCTCATCTTTCCTTATAATCAATATACTCAACAAGTAGATCGGAACACAGACTAACACATACTTACGAAGACCAGATCCACGAGCGTATATTTATGTCGGATATAGGACAATAGGATTGCAGTAGAAGAATTTTTGTGTTGGCCAGCTTGATAGTTCTACAGTCATGTCATATCAAATGCAATTTTTTGTACTAAGAAAATGCAATTCATCGCCTGGCTTTATTCCTCTTTTACTTATTTTTTTCAGGGTACCTAGTTCCGTTCCTGCTTTCCACAGTTAGAACTTTATATTCACTAGTTAGCGTGCATATGCAATGCATGTATTCGTGATGAAGAAAAAACATGCTCATCCTAGTTACTAGGCAAACATTGAACAAAAATAAATAATAAAAGTCTAGTGAAGTACTACTAAATATTAAAAATCAATAGATCATAATGATGCACTAATAATGAACTAATAATTTTCTTTTGGCACATGAATAATGATTTAATTTGTTGTATTCAATGGAGGAGATTTCCTATATGGAGAAGTGTCAATAACATATGCAAACTTCTCATGCAAAAGGTATATAGTGAATCTTTTGGGTGACGTTGTATTCTATAGGTATAGTATTCTTCCACAGACAAGGATGCACGCTCTAGGTAAAAGCATCTACAGTCAAACCTAGCTAATCGGACAGTGATTGTTCATCCCTCAAATAATTGCGTCCACTACCGGGTACCTTATTAGCAAATCCTCAAATCCATCACATGCAACGTAAACGTAACTCTACGTAAATACATCTTGATCCCACACATATCGTCCGGCTACTTAGTCATGCATGCCATCGGACCACCAAAAGTTGACATATGCTCTACTACATCATACATGCCATATCACTACCAAAAATTGGCATGTTCTACATACTAAAGCTATGGAGAAATATCATCCATGGCTGCCCTTGCCCTTGTCGTTTCCCTTGGCATCTTTGTCGCGGAAGTAGCGCTAGATGATGCAAAACGGATCGAGTCAAGTTTGCTCACTGCCGAAGCTGCCCGACCCATCATTGGCCTCCTCCTCCTCTTCTTTGAGGGGGAGGGCGGGCAGTTCGGCCATGGCACGAACCACCTGGTTTTGCCCCCAGGCGAGGGCACACATCGTCCTCCTTTTTCACTTCTCGAGGATGCTGTCACGGATGGCCTCCTCGTCCAAGGTGATGTGTGACTCCGCTTCCTTCCCCTCGGCCTCGAGTGTTACCGTAGCCTCCCGCGCCCTCTGCCTTGCACAGTGGGCACGCTGCACCATAGCACCAGACGGCCCATGGCGCATGTCGATGTTGACCTTCGACCCGCAGCCTGACGCCACGGGGACGAGGCACCATCGAAGGGGTTGCGCCGCCACCCCATGGTTGGGGCATCGTACAGTGGTCACCACGTACGGCGAGGCCGTGGTCACGTGCCTCGAGTCACCTTCCCCGGCGGATCCGAGCGTCATTTGCGCTAACACAATGGATTCCTGTTGGATCAAGTAGGACCGTGGGCGGTAGCACTCCTCCCGGGAGCGGGAGAGATCCATGTGGACGACCATCTCCTACTCGTCTCCATATGGGACGAGGTCCCAGTCGACGGACCGGGAGATCCCAGAGTCAGATCCGCTACCGTCGTGTCAGAGAAGGCCGGAACGGAGATTGGGGCGAAGTATAGTGGAGTGGAGTGGTTAGAGTTTCATTCATGATGCAGATAGGGTGGACCTGCATGGGGCGGATCTGATGTTGAAGACACGCCTAGAAGCGTCTGGGCCTCCCCATTTTTGCCCCAGGTATGGGTTGGATTTGAGAGGTGCTGGTCGGCCCTGACGTGTAAGGCCAGTATGTGGGGTGCGGTTGGGTCAAGATTTTGTGATCGATCATTGGGCGCGACTATGTTTCGCTGCAGGTGAGACAGAGCCAACTCTCATTGAAGGCGCCAGCCTAAATAGGTCGGCCCAGCCCGCGCGAGGCCACTGCCTCTTTTTTTGACCTTTTGTTTTCCTTTTTTACTTTTTTTTACACTTCCAAAAGATTCGAAACATATCTATTCAAAATATATCTTTTTATTTTTCGAAAAATATTAATCATGCATTTGAAAAATGTTAAATGTGTATAGAAAAAAATGTTGACCATGTATACGAAAAAAATGGATACAAAAAACATACAATGTGTGTGAAAAAGTTGATATGTATTTAAAATAAGTTAATCAAGCATTTGAAAAAAATGTTAAATAAGTGTTTGAAACATGTTAATAAAGAGTTTGAAAAATGTTAAATGTGTACAGAAAAAATGTTGACCATGTATTAAGAAATGATGAAATCTTTTGATCATGTCTGTGAAATTGTTAATCAAGCATTTTAAAAATATTGAAAAGTATTTCAAAAATGTTAATCAAGCACTTGGAAAATGTAGAATGTGTATAGAAAAATGTTAATCATCCATTCAATAAAATGTTAATCTTGCAGTTAAAAAATGTTGATAAAGAATTTGGAAAATGTTAAAATATGCATAAGAAAAAATGTTGACCATGTATTAGAAAAATGTTAATCTTGTAGTAGAAAAATGTAATCAAGTATTTAAAAACCTTTAAAGTATGTATAGGAAAAATATTGACCAAGTCTTCAAAAATTGTTAATTAAGCATTCGAAAAATGTATAACGTGTATAGGAAAAATGCTGACCATTTATTAAAACATTTATTCCAAAAAGTGTTGACACATATATTTAATAAAAATGTAAATCATGTACTTGAAAAATGTTCAATGTGTATCAAAACAAAGTTTCATGTGTACACTAAAAATGTATATTGTTTACTGAGAAAACCTACACAAAAAAAAGAAAAATGAAGAAAACCAAACTATAATGAAAAACCGATGAAAAAAACAAAGAAAATCCTAGTATATGAAAGGAAAAAATGAAAAAAGAGAAGAAAACAGATGGAGAAATAAAGAAAATCAAAGAAAAAAAACAAGAGAATAGGAAAAAAGTAAAAAAAAACAAAGCGAAGAACAACCGAAGAAAACCAACAGAAAAAAAAGAAGAAACAAATAAAAAAAGAAAAAACCAGTGCGAGGAGAGCAAACCAGCAAACTCACTCAATCGAACGATCTTAGCAAAGAAAAAAAAACAGACAAAACAGGCTGGCCCACCAGCTACAGTACAGGGTAAAAAGCTTCAGCGAGAGTTTCTTCCATCTTGCATAACACAGAGTTATAGTTCTCGCGTCGGCCACTAACCAGGCCGTCCGCCCGGACGTATAGGCAACGTTTGAGGAGTCTGGATGTTGATACTCTAAGGTAGTTTGGTTTGCACACATAGAACATATAGTAGTATTCCATTTTCTAACAACTAAAGATGATATTTAAATGTTTTAGTAAAACCAAGTTATTCTATAATAAAAAGATTTGTAGGCTAAGCAAAGGAAATAGGAATTTGTCGTTCAAATAAACAAAAAACAACTCATTTTTGTCCACACATTTTCTTTTTTTACACGCACCACATACACCGGCGGAGGCAGGGGCCAGCAAGGGCCCTAGCCCCACCTAACACCACTGATTTGTTCCTACTTTGGAGATGAACAATGCATGATTTGTTTAAAAGAAAATCCATTAACCACTATCCTCAACATGCTAATTTGGCAATTCCTGCCTCTGACCACATACATACTACATATTTATCGAGCGGTTGGGTCGGGAGCCGCATGTAATGGGAGAGAGATGGGCCGGCGCGGAGGAGCGCATGCGTAGTTTCGGCAGCGGCGACGTGGGCGATACAGTGCCATTTTTTTCTAGAGTGGAAGCACTTTTGGAGGAGGAGGTTCGATGGTGGGAGGTGTGTGGCGTGTGATGTTTGACTAATGTGTTTTTTCAATTACGTGATATATGGTATGATAGTTGTTTCGTAATGTAGGTGTAATTAAGGTGCAATCTATATCTATATCTATACTCTATACCTACTAATAAAGTACGGTGCGTTTCTCCAATTTTTCATCCGTTCACCATCAAAACGATTTTTTTCTATCCAAGATGGTACTAAATTTTTATGCGTCCATTTGCTAAAAAAAAGAATTTTGTCCAGAATTTCGTACATGGGCCGTGCGTGCTACGGCCCAGCGATGCCAGCCCATTTAGTTCCTGCCCATGCAGCTGCAAAGCCTTATTTCCCACACGGTGCGCCAAATAGTCAGAGTTTCTCATAAGGCGTCCAAGATTGGGCCGGCCCGTTCTCGTTCTTTTTTGTGTTCTTTTTCCTTTTCCTATTTATTTTTATTTCTATTGCTTTATCTTTTTTCCCTTCCAAGTTTATTTTTATTTTTTCAAAATTTCAACTTTTTTTCATAATTTCCATTTTTCTTCAAATTTTCATAAATCTTCAGAATTTCAAAATTTTGGTCCCATGTTGAAAAATGTGGGGAAGGTTTAATATTTCTTCTCGTTCCAAAATTTGGCCAAAATTCAAAAAATGTTCACATTTGTCAAAAAATGTTTTAGTTTTCCAAAATTATTCAAGACTTGAAAATTTCATTTTATAAAATGATACAAATTATAAAAATATTCCTGTTTTATAAAAATATTATAAAATTCAAAATAATTTTCGTGTTAAAAAAGCGACATATTTTCAAACAAATTGAATGTTCAAAACATGTTTCTGTTCTAAAAAATTGTTCAGAAATTCAAAAAATGTTCCTTTTTTTAGAAATGTGCATGCTTTCAAAAGAAATTCTGAATTTCAGAAAATCTTTCCATTTCAAATTTTGTGTGTCTTTTTAAAAAATTAATGAAATTACAAAAAAATGTTGTTGTTTTTTGGAAAAAAATGGGATTTAAAAAATTGATCATGTTTCAAAGAATATTCAGCAATTCATAATTATTACTTTATTTTTGCAAGTTCAAAAAAGATCAAAAAATCAAAAAATGTTTTGAATGTGATGTTGTAGTATGTTCTTAAACATTCGCGCTGGCCATTGGTTAGCAGGAGATGTTTGTTCGAGTGGCTAGCAACACGTGGTCGAGTTTTTGAGGTCATGAGTTTGATCCTCAACTCATTCTTTTTTATCTGCGCCTTACAAACATAGGTTGTTTTAGTGCCTGCCAGTGGCCTAGCCCAGATGTCAACTGTTGTGCGTTCCATGTGCTATTTGACGATAGAAAAAAATATGTTAGTTGGCTATAATAAAAAGTAATTATGGGCATATGCCAATAAAAGTGAATATGCTGGTTTGGCTCATATAAAAAATGTGGGCAAATGTTCGCTAAAATAATTAAAGAGAATACACCATGGTAAAGTAAGGACTACCTGGTTATGCGATGATTATGCCAATGAAACGGGATTCACTGCAATTAGTAATCCATCCAGTTATGCCATCGTAGGAGAGAGTGGTCGAAGCAACTATGGCCTGAAGGTCGTCGTGCTGCCACAAAGTGAGGAGGCAACCAGAACCTCGACATGGAGGCGGACCTGGAGAAAAAAAAGGTACGAGTTGGGTGGTGGCCGCCAGTCCGACCAACCCCACCACTATCCAGATCTCGCGGGCTAAACATGACCTGCGAGAACACCGTAGCTCCCCGCTCTGTCGCCCCACCGCTGTGGTGACCGTTTTGATGGACACAACAATTATCTTTCTCGATGCTTCCGCAAAAAATGTCTCTCCCGTTGCAACGCACGGACATATATGTTTTATAATGTAGGTGTAATTAAGGTGCAATGCTTCCTAATTAAGGTATTCTGAAGATGATATGCGATATATGGTGTTATGATTTGTTCTAATGAAGTTGTAATTAAGTTTCAATGATCCCAAATTAAGGTGTTATAGAGATGATTAAAAATATTTACTCCCTCTCTCTCAGTTTACAGGGCGTGCGCGTACGCCTAGGTCGTAAATTTGACCAACCTAATACAAGTCATATATTACAAAAAATATACCAATATAAACTTCAGATATTCTATTTTCAAACGATATAATTTTTGTATTAGATAGTTTATATTAGGGTGATAAAATTGGCAACCTAGGTATACGCGCAGGACTTGTAAACTGAGACGGAGGGAGTAGTAAACATGTGCATTATATGAGATACAACATTGGGACAATCTGGTCCGTTGATGAAAGGTGGATATGTGGTTGAGATCAAATGTTTCTAACTCAACTCGCATGTTTAATAGTAATGGACATCATGAGCCGAGACATCAAATTCTACAGTTTTGTTTTCTAACTCACCTCTCGCATGTTTAATAGTAATGGAGATCATGAGCCGAGACATCAAGTTTATGTATATAGACATGACACGTTTACCTGAACGGCCAATTACCTAGACAACCACTACATCCTCCGTTCCGAATTATAAGATGTTTTAAGTTTTTTCTGAATCGGATATATATAGACGCGTTTTAATGTGTTTCTTCACTCATTCCAGTTTGTATGTAGTACATTTTGAAATATCCAAAACATCTTCTAATTCAAAACAAGGGTGATAGATTTTATTTCTCTCTCAGTTAGCTCCATGTAAACGACTATTCAGATTTCCGCTAACTTGCACCGCCACTCAAATCTGATATGGTCATTGTTGTAGTTTGTCAATCATTGTTTTGATCACTTGCTTTTTTTCCTTTTCCTCACAAGGCACAATTTTGGTATCTTAAGACTTTGCTATTTGCCGTCGTATTTAGTTGTGTGTGTCATGTGTGTTCGTGTTGGTTGTGTGCATCTTAGGCTCTTATCTATGTAAAGGCCAGGCGTGTTGTCACTACAAGAAATATGTCAACTTGTGACCTTGACTATTGGTCACTGAAAGGTTATTGTTTTTCATTTGCGACCTTTTTTTGACCAAAAATAGAAGGTCAAAAGCTGGCGGTCGTAAACTGAAATTAACGACCTTCTCTGTGAGAAGGTCGTGGACGTTTACGACCAAAATATGCCTACTGTTTTGTTTTGGTCACTAGCCGCCTCCCCAGGCCACGTAGGCATCCGACGTGGAAATCTGATGTGGCACAAGAATCAGCCCGGTCCGATTCGGTTTTCTACGTGGGCCTAGCCCAACAATTCAAGCTTTTTTCCAAGTTAATTCTTGTGGGCTACATGGGCCAAGCCCAATATTTTAGCTTCTTTATTTTTTGGCCTTGGCCTTCTTACAATCATTTATTTTCTATTTCAATAATTATATTTTGGCACTGGTCCCACTAGTCATAATGCCATACATCAGTCACACATGTCAAAAATTTCAAAATTGCTCAGATTATATTCATAACTGGGTCCCACTGGTCAAGTTTCCATTTCACATCTTTTCAACATACATAATCATTATTTCAAATAGGACAGAACAGATATAATTCATTAACACTACATTAGACTTTTACAATATTACAATTTACACTTGGCTTCACACTTCAGAACCAAAAACTCTTTGCTAAGTACAGAACCAAAAACTCTTTGCTAAGTACTGCTTCACACTTGGCTTCACAGCTTCACACTTGGCTTCACGGCTTCACACTCCAAAAAAATAGGCCTGGAGCTCCTGTAAAAGAATGAACATAAAGGCCACCAAAATTAGAGTGTACTGCTGCTGAGGCCAGAACCAAACAACTTCAATATTACAATAAAAAGAAGTCTCAGGTTTATCAATCACAGCAAAACAGCACTGTGGCCATCAGTCAGATCTGAATATAGAACAAAAGAGGTCTCAGGTTTAGACTGAAAAGGAAGAGCTAGTTATGCATGATGTCTCAGGTTTAAACAAAAGATCAAGACCATAATTTTAACAAGAGATATGTAGTCAGTCCAATTGAACAAAACCTAGACAGTAGCATTATGAGTATTTAAGTGGAGATGTAGCAGGCAATCAAATGAATTTATTCTGGAGACGATGAATAAAATTAGGCAATCAACAACTTAAGCATCACAAGAATGAGCAGTACAAGAATGTGTTAGCAGCACAAGAATTAGCAGCACATACATGTCTGCACGATCCAACAAGAATGATTATATTCAATTTTGTTAGCAGCACAAGAATGAGCAGTAGCAGCACCACCACCAGCACAAGTGCACACCTATTCAAGCAAGCAGCTAGCAGTAGAAGCATTCAAACAGCAGCAACACTGTCACATGTCATATCTTATAAACTTAGGCATGTGTTCTCAGGTTATCCTTAACATCACGCACTATCTTGGGTAATTAGCAGCAAACAATACATATTAGTACAAGGCTAGGCAAGATAATAAAGACTTGGGAAAAGATAGCAGAGTTTAAGAAATGATACATGCCCTTGAGGAGAGGGCAGTGGCAAGCGCGACCACGAACATATGCATTCATGTAACGAATATAGCAATTATTTTAAAAAAGTGTTCATGTAAACAGGTGAACACTACAGTAATCTTATGAATGCAACGAATATAGCAATGCCATCCTGGGGCATAGGTGATTCCATGCAACTAGTTTCATAGAACAATAGAGAATATTTTCATCATATAACAAAAAATATTTCATCCTCCAATTGTTCCCCAGATAATGAAACATGGAGAAGTGTTAAAAGGTAGGCTGAAATGATTCTAGGGCACTACATTCATCATGGCGGCAAAAGATGTCAAGGAGCCAAATTTCAGTCCCATTCTATAGTCAAATATTCTAACACAACAAAAAGTAAATATCATTACAAAAGCACAAACCACTGGAATAAATTTGTAGAAATGAAAATTAGAGACAAACTATCTATAAATGCCCTAAATGGCAAGCAAAATCCATCTTGCTATACCAGTTTTAAACTCCAGACTACCCAACAAAGATGCAATTGCCTCAGACAATGCATTCGCCTCTAAGGCACGACAAAAGCAAGTCAATCAGGTAAACTTCAATCCCAATTCTACAAACTAAAAGTTTCAGTGCTACAAACTTCAGTGGGTATCACTACACACGTGAAGCAAATATGTACACAGTTCAGCTTATCTCACAAATAAGTACAACAAGCAATTAACAGCCACAAAACAGATATTAACCACCTCATTCTACAAAAGCTAATCACGAATCTCAGGAATTAACACGGTCCCGAGCGTATGTTATAGTACTACCCTTCGGATCCAGCAGACAAAGGAACTAGCAAATCAGGCACAACGATAAATCAATCAACAGTGACAAAAAGATCCATACCCTTGGAGCTGTGCAGCGTCTTAAGGACGGTCTTGTAGCCGAGCGTGTACTTGCCGCTCTTCATCACCAGCTGCATCTTGTTGTTGATGTTCTCCCCGCTCTTCTTCTGAAGAGTGCATCCATCAATCGAAAAACAGTGAGAAGATCTCTCGGAAAGAAAGACACGGCGAGATAACCACCAGGGAACGAATCAGGCCGAAATGGGAGGAACGGCGGGTGGGGATCGATTAGGGTTCATACCGCCTTCTTGATGGGAGCCATCGCGTCGGACGGCGTCAGAGGGCACCGACCGCACGGCCGCGTCGCCATCGTCGACCACACAACAACAGAAGAAGCAGACGGAGCCGTGGTCTCCTACTAGGCGGTGCACCTACGCGCATGCATTAGGGAGGGGAGGAAGTAAACCGCATCAGCAAAATCAAACCAAGCAACAGAGAGAGACCAGGAGGAGGAGAGAGAGGCGGACCTTGCATGGCGTCGAGCACGGCGAGGAAGGTGGCGAGCAGAGCGAGGAGGCGTCGCTTTGCTTCCCGTCCTCGGCCTGGTAGAACACGCCCAAGATCTTCCCCAGATCCGTCCCAGCGGCGGATTCCATGGCGGTGGCACACGCTGGGCCTGGGCGTCGGGCCCGGGTGATGGAGGGAGGAGGATTCGTCAGGGGACCGGGCCCTTCCTCGCCATCGTCTCCGGCCGCCGTGGGGTGCGGGGTCAGGGACCGCACGGTGGTGGTATCCTGATTGGCGCGGCGGCAGACTGGTGGAGGTCGGATCCGGCGACGCAGGAAGCCATGGCGCGGCTGGATGCGGGTGATGCAGAGGGACAAAGCAGCAGCGATAGCGGCGGCTCGACGCACTCAGGAGAGCGGCTTGGGGTTGTGGGTCTCGGGGAGGCGACGGAGGCGACGGAGGGAGTCGATCTGGATCGGGGAGAGGGGGAGAGACAGGCGGCGGCAGGGGGAGAGGGGGATTGGGTTGCTGCTAGGGTTTGGGTTGGGTTGGGAGAGGTGATCCGTGATGCGGACGGTTGGATCCTTCGGATGCGGACGGTTCAGATCGGCCAGTGGAGTGATCCGTGAGAAGAGCCATGATTGGTTTAGAAATTTTGTGATTTAAAATAGTTTCTAAGTACTAAAACTAGGGGAATTTTGTGAAGCAACTTTCAAAATATTTTGCAAAATGGCACAACTAAAATTTTCACTCAAGTTAGACCAGATTTTATGGGTGATCACCAATTTATATGCATTTCTGATCTTTCTAGCTATTTTTAATTATTTTTCGAGTGCCCGAAATGAGGTTTTTTGTGAAGAACCTACGAAATAATTTTGCAAAATTGGACCAAATCATTTTTCTAAGATACCAGGCCATATTTAATGCATAATTGACCAAATGGTTGATGTGAAATTTTTTGATCCACCTCTCATGAAAAAGACAAATTTCCACCGATTTAGTTGGAAGCGGGTTAAATTTGAACTGCAGCTACCTCATAGTTTGCTCTTTATTTTTTCCAAAAATCATTTATAGGTAAGAAAGTATCTATTTAATCAGAGAAACACCAAAAAACTCCAATATTCAACCACTAGCTAGGAACGGTCATGCCCGCCGTTTTGACCATATTTTGAAACGGGCATAAAAAATTCAAAAAAAATCAAAAAATTGGGAAACCTTCGCATTGTGTCACTATATATGATCAAGCTTCCAGGAAAAATAATAAACTTGTAATACGACAATTGTTTTAAAAAAGTGTTCTCAGAAATGAGCTATCACACGTGAAGATTCAGGGCTTTCAAGCCAAATGATCAATCCTATGGCCAAAGTCATGGCATAGTTTGTTCAAATGATCTCATATTATGCACAAGGGTGCATATTGGAATGACAAACAATGTTGCCTAAGGAAGTTTTCATTTTCTTTGGACAAAAAAACCATTTTCCATTTTTCGAGTGCCCAACAGGAGGTTTTTTTATGAAGGACCTCCCAAATAATTGTTGCAAAATTAGACCAAATCATTTTTATAAAATACTAGGCCATATTTAATGCACAATTGACCAAATGGTTGGGTGTAAAATGTTTTGATCCACCTCTCGTGAAAAAGACAAATTCCCGCCGATTCAGCAGGAAGCGGGTCAAATTTGAACTGTAGCTACCTCGTAGTTTGCTCTTTATTTTTTTCAAAAATCATTTCTAGGTACATAAGTATCTATTAGAGAAACACCAAAAAAATTCCAAGATTCAACCACTAGCTAGGAACGGTTATTCCCGCCATTTTGACCGCATTTTGAAACGGGCATAAAAAATTCAAAAAAATCGAAAAATTGGGAAACCATCGCATTGTGTCATTATATGTGGTCAAGTTCACAGGAAAAATAACAAACTTGTAATACGGCAATTATTTTAAAAAAGTGTTCTCAGAAACGAGCTATCACATATGAAGATCAATGGCTTTCAAGCCAAATGATCAATCTTATGGCCACATTCATGGCATAGTTTGTTCAAATGATCTCATATTGTGCACAAGGGTGCATATTGGAATGGAAAACAATGTTGCCTAAGGAAGTTTTCATTTTCTTTGGACGAAAAAACCATTTTCTATTTTTCGAGTGCCCGAAAGGAGGTTTTTTTGTGAAGGACCTCCCAAATAATTGTTGCAAAATTGGACCAAATCAATTTTCTAAAATACTAGGACATATTAATGCACAATTGACAAAATAGTTGGGTGTAAAAAGTTTTGATCCACCTCTCGTGAAAAAGACAAATTTCCGCCGATTCAGGTGGAAGCGGGTCAAATTTGAACTGCAACTGCCTCATAGTTTGCTATTTATTTTTTCCAAAAATCATTTCTAGTTACATAAGTACCTATTTAATCATAAATACATGGTTTGGTGGCGATACGTCGAGGTTTGGGTGGTGGCCGAGGCCCCCAACTCTAGAGCGCGTAAACTCGCATGCCCGCCGCGTGGTCACCACGTGACCGTGGCGTTGCCATGTGTTTTGGGTAGCCTAGGCATGTCTAGTGGGTTGGGCACTCCCCAGGTAGGTGCTAGGAAGAAAATTACAACATAAGATTCTCACGAGGAGACCGATCGATGCTCAAACATGAATTAGCAGCCAAGTGTTTGATTAGCGGTACGGGAAATGTACATGGCTAATGGGCGTGAGTTTTGACTAAGGATGATCAGTTACTAAGAAGACCGTCTTCACAAATTTTCAGCTCAAAAGGAGAGCCTAGGTTGTACTTGCTTTGCAAATTACCACACTGGACATAACTACGAATGTTGAAGCTCGGCTCAAAATAATGAATGGATTGAGCTGGCATTTGGTGGAGGATGGTTATTTGGGCATAGGAAAGCACAGTAGAAAATGGATACTATTTGGACATGCCAAAGTGGTACTTCCTTCACAAATTGTTGTTCTGAAGAAAATAGGAAAATGAATATTTTTGAATTATTTTTGAACTAGGCAAGGAAGATTTTTACATATTTGACGAAGATATGACCCAAAGACTTTATGAGATTTTTTTAGGAATTTTGGGAATGACAGAAATATAGGTTGCTTCACAACCTAGGGCAAAAACTGCCACATGGACATGACACATAGGCAAAACTGATGAGGTGGTGCCTAGTCATAGCAACCCACCATAATTTACAAGGCTATGACAATCTATATTGGTCGTTAACAACTAGAAATAAGGCAGCGGACTAGCGATGTTTGCTTTATGACCATTTCATGTAAGGAAATTACGATCTTTCTGACCAAAATGGTCGCAATGGTTTAGGGTTTGGAGCCCCCCGAACAGTTTTTGACCAATTGGTCTGAAGTGGTCATAGATCTATGACCATTTCTTCCAGGGTCACTGACAGAAGGTCACTAGTTGACATATTTCTTGTAGTGTGTTTGGATCTATTTGATGCTTTATTTTGAGTCAATGAAATCTACTTTGTTGAAAAAAAATAAAGATCTGAATATCATCACAGTAATTAGGCAAAATTTGGTCTGTGCCACTATGCACTTGGGATATCGGAAATCTGCCACTAAATTTTCATGAATTATTGTTGTGCCACTAATGAATGCAGCGAAACTAGTCACGTGAGTTGTCGGTGCACGTTGGCTCAAATCGACATCATTTTGTTCATCTATTAGCACAAAAGATGACAGGTGCTGATTATGCAAAGTGGAATCATCTTAAGCATGAGTATATACTGATTGAGGTGATTATAGTGAAGGCATAGAGTGAAACTGAGAAATATCAGGGGAAAGTGGAATATCGGACAAAACATCAAGTGAATGAAATGAGAAGTTGGTAGAATTAAGACTTTTATGCCATCTGAAATAACGTTAACGGAGGTTGCAAATAACAGAAAGAACCTTCATAGAAATAGAGTATGAAAGAATGATACATATCACACAAATCACACGGAAGTATGTACTCTTTGAATGTTGTGACAATCTGTTGTAGTTAGCAGTATCACTAGGGCCAGGTTCCTCGTCATGGTGATTATCTATCGGTTGTGAGCAGATATCAGTACAATTTACACTCCTTTCCATCTAAAAAAGTAAGGAAAAATAAGTGAGAAAGAAAGCTAAAATTTTAGAACAATTCAATTGGGTGATCAACATCTCTAGATATGACTGGAATAGAAGTGTGTACCGAGAAAATATTGAGACAATCTATTATATTCATTCCTGACTGACATAGGTATATCAAACGAACTTGGATTGGAAGGAATACTCATATTAGAGAGCGAAGACATTTGGTCAAACCCAGAATCGATATCACAATCAACATTCAGTTCAGAATGCATAAGATTATGAAAGGTGTAGTACATGAAGACATTAAGGACTGGTTAGGAAGCACGAATGGAACTTAAATGCAACAAGTTTCAGATAACGTAACTTGAGGATGAAGAAATAAACAATTAATATGGAAGGAAGAGATTTTAGAATCATATAGTATGTTGATGGATGTATTCCGAAGAAACTGACATATCCATGGGCGCTAAATCGAGAGAAGGAACAGATTTAGAAATCTGAATCTGTGGATCTGTAAAAGAAGTTCATCGCAAAAGAAAATCATGTTCCCCAGTTGCCGATACATAATCGTGTGATGACTGAATGTTAGTAACATCCAAATCGTCCGCACATACATGAGATGGTAAAGAAGACATTACATCAGATGATCTAAGGTTCACAAATCTGCATCGATGCATTGGCAGATAGAAAGATATGAGAGGCCTAAGTGAGTAAGCAAGAATACTCGCAGAATGGAAGGAGTAACAGAAGAAATTACCTGTCGAATTGCAACTTTAATCCATCAAACTCCCCTCAGAAAGATCCCATATTGATAGTGCACAGAATACCCACAGTAGGTGAAGTAGCAAAGGAAAGAAAGAACATGAATGTGAAGGGAATATAATGCATCGGATGAGAGAAGATGGAACAACAATGGTGATGTACAGAAGGAAGAAGAGTTTGCCCCGATTAAGAATGCAGAGACAGGAGGAAGGAGATGAACAAGAAGCAAATAAGTAAACATATAAGGTCCACCCGTGGTCATAGAGGGGATAATACAACAGTATGTACGACGTATCTGTAGAAGGCCGACATGTATACTCGATGTATTTCAACATATTAATAGCGTAGATTAATTACAGTGGTTTTTAACAATTTTCAAGTACACACAAGTGCACGAACCACATATTTATGGAACATGACTTGGCAAAAGCGAGAAAAATGAAGTGGGTAGTTTGGTACCTCATCTAGTTGATGGAGGTGTATCTGTCCTACAGTATGCCGATAATACAATCATCTTTATGGAGCATGACTTGGCAAAAGCGAGAAACATGAATCTGGTGTTATGCTTATTTGAACAATTGACCGGACTAAAGATCAATTTCCACAAGAGCGAATTGTTCTGTTTTGGAAGAGCCAATGAGGAACAAGAGGCATATAAGCAATTGTTCGGATGTGAATTGGGGGCTTTACCTTTCACTTATTTAGGTATACCAATTCATCATCGTAAGATAACAAACAGAGAAAGGAAATGCATTGAGGATCGATTTGAAAAGAAATTGGGCTGCTGGAAGGGCAAATTGATGCCATATGGAGGCCGTTTAATTCTCATTAATTCAGTTCTCACAAGCATGCCCATGTTTCTTTTGTCTTTTTTCGAGGTACCAGTGGAGTTCGGAAAAGACTTGATTTCTATCAGTCCCGTTTTTTCTGGCAAAGTGATGAGCTTAAGAGGAAGTATAGACTAGCTAAATTGGACATTATCTGTCGACCGAAGGACCAAGGGGGTCTAGGAATTGAAAATCTTGAGGTGAAGAACAAATGTCTTCTTAGCAAATGGTTGTATAAGTTAGCTGGAGAGACCGAGGCCACATGGGCACAAATTCTGCGTAATAAGTACCTTCATTCCAAAACTTTATCCCAGGTGACAGTGAGGCCGATGGATTCGCCTTTCTGGAAAGGACTGATGAGTGTTAAATCGTTCTTTCTTAATCGGACCAAGTCTGTTGTCGGTAACGGCACTCCTATGAGATTCTGGGAGGATACTTGGCTAGGGGTCACGCCCCTCGCGCTTTAATACCCTTCTCTCTATAGTATTGTTCAATAAAGAGATGCAACCGTTGAGTCAATATGTCAGTCCACGCCTCTAAATATCCATTTCAGGAGAGCGCTAACCGACAACCGTTTGGAAGCTTGGCTCCATCTTGTGAGAAGATTAATGGATGTTCAACTTTCTCAACTTCCCGATCAGTTGTGTTGGAAGCTTACTAGGAATGGAGAATTTAAGGTCAAATCCATGTATTTGGATGTTATTAATTCTAGCTCTATTCCTACTTTGAAACATGTTTGGCATGTCAAAGTTCCCTTAAGAGTTAAAGTGTTTATTTGGTTTGTACACAAGCAAGTCATTTTAACTAAGGATAACTTGATTAAACGCAACTGGAATGGATCCACTAGATGTAACTTCTGTGACCGGGATGAAACAATCAAACACCTCTTTCTTGATTGCCCTTTGGCAAAGATTCTTTGATAATCAGTTAACATAGCCTTCAATATTACTCCTTCGAATAATATTAACACGTTATTTGGGACGTGGTTGGATGGGATTGAGCCCCAAACAGCGAGACACATTCGTGTAGGAGTATGTGCTTTATTATGGGCTATCTGGAATTGTAGAAATGATTTGGTCTTTAATAGAACAACAAATACTCATTTTTTGCAGGTTATCTTCCGAGCCACTGCGTTGATCCGTATGTGGTCGCTACTCACTCCGACGAAGGCCAGGGAGCGTTTGGTTACTGGATCTATCCGATGGGAGATGGTAGCACGGGCTATTTTCAACCGGTTTGGATGGCGGTCATGTAATAGGATAGACAATTAGTTTTCCTATCTTTCTTTTGCCAGCCGGTTGTGGCTTTATTTTTGTTCCTTAGCTCTTTGTGAGCATCTTTTGTTTGAGACTTTAAGACTTTTGTTGGACCTATTTGCTTACTAATAAAGGTGGCCGTATGCATCACTCTGATGTAGAGGCCGGGGTTGTCCCCCTTTTCAAAAAAAGTGCATGAACCATAGCGCCAACGGACGCACCTGGTCGGCCGCGCAGGTGCGTGCCCCCCCCCCCACTTGTGTGCCCTTGCGCATTTTCGGATGGCTTAGTGAAGAAATACAAATATGCGAAGATACACATTTGCAATAAAATTTTCTTCATGCTCATTTCATTAATTGGTGTTCTTTTACTTGTACAATATCATCTATTATTTTTCTTTCGTTTGTAGGTTTGTCTGGACATCCTGCTTAATCTTTGCCAAAATATTTTTGCTTCATCTAAAATTTCATCATCTGTGGTACTGTCTGAATCATATTTGAATTATACTTCAATTTGTATGCATGTAAGTATTGGCCTAATGAGTTTTGGATGTATAGTTCCGTTTGAGCATTTGGCATTCGATATGAGGGTGCTCACTACTTAGTTCTGCCAACTGCTTAACACATGTACGTACATACGTGCATGCCTTGCTAAGAATCTGAGTGGACTATCATGTGACATATGTGGTAAGCAATTCAAACTAATCCAAAAAAAGAACTTGAGTGGACTTGTTATTGCCGTTCCCACTGTATCCAGCAACTGAATCACACACTTAATTCGGGACTGACTACATCGCTAAAGCCAAGGGTTAAACGTATCTGATGGTCCGAGGTGGTGCAAGTTTAATTTCCTCCGGTGCGCGTCGTTTCCAGTTTCTACTCTGTAAAATATGAAGCCTCGCCCTGATATACATTGTGCTGTGCATGAGTGACAGTTATAGCTTGCTGGATGTGAAGTCTGTACTTCACATATCATCGGTTTTCAAATTATGTTCATATTTGATGATAGTTGTAGCATCATAAAATGCTTTCTATCTCCAGGTTATCCCCAACATTGACAAAATATGAGCCTAAGTTACACCTCACTAGTGGAAATCTCAAGGAAGTTTCCGTGTATAGTGGTAGTGTGTGTTCTGTTTATTTCTTGCAACCTATTATTGTTTTTGTGATTGCTGTGTTTGGTTACACCATGTAGGTGAAGGGTTAAGCGGAGACTTTTGTATTCAAGAATTACCAGATTATAAATAGCGGAGGACGGCGTAATTCGTTATTCAACAAAATCTACAGTTGCAATTTGACAAATTAAGCAGAAGGGAATTGACAAACCCATACGCGCTTGTTTATGAGAGGCAAACTAGCAAAAACCTGACACGGCATGCAGACTACTATGGAACCATGAAACAACACAACAACAAAACCAGATCGACCAACATCCCCAACAAACTACTCCTGCAAACCTAACGAGAGGAAAACACGCCAATCACGACATCTCGGACAATCGAAACCACACTGACAACCCAAAAAAAACCGAGAAATTACAGAGTGTTTCTTTTTAATTTCTCCACACCGTAATCTGGTAGGCATATTATATCAATAATAATACGAAGAAGGAAAATAGCAAGGATCCAGATCATATTACATTTGTACACAAGAGTTTCTAGACTACTAACATTGTACTGTAAATCTAGTTATCGACTCTCATAACATTGTACTGTAAAGCTAGTTATTGCTTGTAGCTTCATCCTAATTCCTTCTGCAAGTTAGACAAGGCCTGCAAAGTTTGGGTCACATCAGCAAGGGTTATATGCTGATGACCGTCTATCCGTAGTCCCCAGAAGACGTCGCGGGCCACATCATCGACATCCCTACCATCAAAGTTGAACCGTTTCACGGCGGCCTGCAACATAGCTTTCTCCTGGGCAGCCGTTGGCTCGAAAAGACCCTGCAACGCGCAAAAATCACAAGTGAGATGATTGGCATGCATGGAACAAAAGTGGAAGATTTATTGAGGATTTTCGACCCCAGCTCGGGTTCGCGCAGGATTTGGGTGGGTGAAGGATGGAGGATTCGGCAGCAACGGTTCTACCATGGACACGCCGCGGAAAGAAAGCCGGCGCCGTTCTGGAGCGCAGCAACGAGAGGGATCAAAGGTAGGAGAGGGAGGAGTACCGTTTTTGTCCCGAGATGGTAGCAAAGCCTCCTCGCCGCCTGTCAGAGCGCCGCCATTGTTTCTCGACGACTAGGGAGAGGGATCCGCTTGCTTCTTCTTCTTCGTCGGTTGTTGGGGCTAGCGTTTGTCACGGGTGCGCGTCAACGAGGGGGGCTCTAGTGTACATAGGGCCTGTCCGTCCGACTCTATTTGTGATCGGTTTCCTGCCTTGTTCAAGGTCTCATGGAAGAAAGAGAACTCCACAACCGGACGGCTCTAGATTATTTGTTTGAAAAACTCTCTAGAAATATTGCCAAGGAACAATTTGTACTTCTGCCCTGTTACGGTTTCGGACAGCAGAGCATCTTCGAAAAAAGGATTTTAGGTGTCGAGGGATAAGGTTTAGGTCTTCAGAATTTTCTCCAGCAGATCTAAAATTGACGCAGCCTTAAAACTTAAAACATGAACGTAACCACTTAAATTTAGCTCTCTATGAGCAGAAGAATTACTTATCCGTTGTTGAGTGAATTTTTACGATGATGATACTGTAACGTGATGGTATTTTTTATTAGATGTATGAAGAAAGTTATATTTGTTACTCTGCACCACTAGTTGTTTGTCAAGTCTAGATTATTATTCGTATATGTTAAACTATTTTTTTTCTGTTTGAATGCATTAAGAAAATAGAAAAATTTCGTAAAAGAATAGAAGTTGAGAATAAAAATTTAGCCAAAACTATTTTTAACTTAAACGAGTAGCGAGTAATGGTGGAACTCTCAAACCATAAAAGGATGGATTGTTCCATACTTTGTTTTGAAGGTAGTACTCAAACTTGACCGTTTTTGTTTTCAGTCATAAGCGTTGAGCATGCTTAGCTTTCATGATCACAAGCAAAACAATAGAGCATTGTGTCATGGGAAAGTAAGCTTGTTTGACGTTCTGAGAGGAAATGAAAGAGACCGGTCAAAGTATTAAATTCCAAATAAATGTGTGAAGCTCTATAAATGTTGAGAGCCCCTCACTACGACCGAATTTCAAATAATTTCTGCACTAAGCAATCAATCATTAACCCAAATGATAATGCTCACATGTGTAGCACTTATCAACACGCCCACATGCATTCGGTGCCGTTCGTTCCATTTGCACGAATTTTAAAGCGGTTGCCATCTGGGTGGAAAGCCACGTAAGCACCCAGCGGCATGTGGGTGTTATCATTTAGTGTCACACGTGTGGACGCTCCTCGCCCGAACGGCACACAGGACGCTCGCCCGGTGAATAGACGACAATTACTGGTGCACATGGCAACTAGTTAATCACACATGGCAACTATGTTTGATCATACATGGCAACTGTGGTTTGACCACACATGACAACTATGGTTTGACCACACATGGCAACTAGTTAATCACACACGGCAACTATGATTTGATCACACGTGGCAACTACCGTTAATTAGACATGGCAACTATAGTTAACCTAAACGAAACCCCCCCCAAAAAAGATGATACGGAGAAGTTGCCATCCCAGGATAACTAAAGTTACCATCCCGGGGTAACTAAATTTGCCATCAAAAAATATCTGGGTGGAATTGCTTCGTGCCACACATACGGGGTAGGGTGAGTAGTTGTTGTTGGTTCGGTGTGTGGCACGAAGTTGCTGCATCCGGACGTGTGGGTAGTTCTAATGTTCACCCACACAGGGTTGTGTGGGCTGCCTGCTGATCAAGGGACCGTGTAGTCGGGTGTCCACTGTGCCACACGGGTGGCAGTTATCGGTGTCCATCATTAAAGGTGTGGAAGCCTCTCTAATTATCTCGTTAGTAGAAATTGTTAGGTTGATCTCCTCCCGATCGAGCCCAACGTTCGACGGGCCCTTGACTCGCGCTCTGATCGGGGGCGCCCAACCGAACTCTGGTTGGTGGGCCCCTGTCGCCGCGCTACATAAAGAGGTGGGGGGCCGGACGCACATGGTACGAGGTTCACCGTGCGCCGCAGCCCCCCACCGGCACCCCTACTGATCAAGGGTTAGCGTAGGCCGATGGGAAGCACCACCGCTGTACTGCCCACTCACCATCGTCGCTGTCGCCCTACACCATGGCCACTCCCTCGGACTCATCGAGCCAAGGAGAAGGTATCCTCCTCCCATCTCTGTGTCCTCACTTCACAAATGCATAGACAGATTAGTAAATAAAGATAAACTACCGCTAATCTCTAGCCTACCCGATCCAAAGGATCTATCAGAAATATCCCAAGCCGGGAGTAAAGCCTCCTCGCCGCCTGTTGGAGCGCGCCGATCGTTCTGGACGACTAGGGAAAGGGATCCGCTGCTGCTTTTTCTTCTTCTTCTTCTTCTTCTTCTTCTTCTTCTTCTTCTTCTTCTTCTTTGGATGCTGCCTTGTTGGGGCTAGTGTTGTCACGCGTATATACGGCCCGGCCTGCCCGTCTGACTCTATTTTGGCTCGGTTTTTGAGTGGATGAACGGTTTCAAAAACTTTTTTTTCTAGTGCACGATCTTGTAGTGTGAGCTGGTGCGGTCCGGGCACATTATCTATTTCGGTGGCCTCACGAAACCGTCCTAAGGCGAGCCAAGAGCACCAACCGGTCTAGTGGATCCACAGCGTGCACCGCATACACACACTCAAGAAAGACACCCATGTGCGGTGTTCATTATTTTTGTCTCAAGAGAAACATGCTCTATTTCCATTCCTATTTTGTTAGGAGAAAGCTGCCAAGAAGATGGCGCATGCGGCTAGGACCACTTCCACGGACACCATGAACGGTCAGCAATCCCTTGGGGCCAAGGAGCCTACACCGGGTGTCAAGGTGCACATAATTGATGGTGTTGTCTGGGAGCTCCGTGCTGAGATCACAGCTATGGTGTTCACGAAGCTCATGGAGACTACCGAGGCGTACATAGATCGGTCACGCGATCTGCTACTACTAGGCGATCGTCATAGTCCTGTGGCTTTACAACAACGGTTCATCAAGGGAAGCTAACCTTCAATGCCACAGAGCTCGCCAGACTGCACGTCACGAGGATGTTCGACGAGCCGACCAAGATGACCGTTGCTCACTACCTTCACAAGTAGCTGCTTGATGAGAGAAATGTCCTCGTGCTCCACTTCAGCAGCGGGATCTCCGAGACGAGCGCCATGACGTATGTGGACAATGTATTCAGAGGAGACCATGATACATTCGGTGACCAGCGCAGGGTAGGATATCACGCATTGATGAACTGTCTTTTACGAATTCAATCTTGAACCGAGCCGATCACATGTTCATGGTCCGAATTATTCTAAGAAGCAATTAATTTAACCCGAGCTAATAGAAATACTTATATAATTTTGCTCCTCCTATCTATGCACGGCAGCAACACTAACTAATAATGTCACATACTTTGGACACCTTGTAGTTTGGACACCATTATGTGCCCACGCTCCCGATGACACTTAGACTAGTCACAATGGGAGTAACTTGACTAGTAACATCACACATTTCAATACAAAATTGCTTACTGTAACATCACACATTTCAAGAGATAATGAGTCTATAGCCTAATAAATGAACTCTTTCATAATACCACTCATATGTTACTACCCACTATGAAGGTAGTAACATAGACTAGTAACATCGGCAAGTTACTACTCTATGTTACTCCCCACTGTGAGCAGTCTTAAGCTTGAACTGCTACCTGATGCCCTCGCTCCCGATGATGCACGCAATGTAGTAGACGGACCTTACCATTATTGTAGTCAGGCTCAGGTATCCCTACCACCTCGCAGAAGCACCGAGCGAAAGAGAAACATAGAATGAGGTGGTTGTCCGTCTCGAGAGGCTTGGGGCATAGGGGGCAGCCCGCAGCGGCTCGATCGATGATGTTCTTGCGCAAGAGCACATCTATGGTGTGTACATGGGTTTGAACCAGCAACCACATGAAGAATCGCTTTTCTACGCCGTTGGCATAGATGGATGTATGCCGACGGCTTTTCTACGCCTACGACCTATCCTTGGCCGTCGGCATAGGTCCATAAATGCTGACGGGGGCCGTCGGCATAGATTTGGCCGTCGACAACCCCAGTTTTTCTGGTAGTGGTGCCTGTGACTGGCCATCAACACCACGCGTCCTTGCTGTGGCTCGCTAGAGCTGCAGCTGCCGGGCCGACGCAGGAACAACCACCAGAGCTCTACCACTCGCATGCCCAGCACGACATGGATGTCTTCGCTGTTGACTTGCGTCACCCATTGAAAGCCGCACGCATCGATGCCGGCCACCACAGCCACTCGACCGCCGGGAGGGCTTCGTTGTCGGATGGCTCGAAAAATAGAAGCGTCCGGGCGGTGAACCTGAATCTCATTTGTGTTCCAATTAACTATCCCACTTGGGCTTCCTTAAAAGAAAGGCTATCACATTTGTGGTGTAGAAGAAAAAATGTTTCACATATCATTTGCATCATTTCTTGATTCCATCATTTGTAGAAGGTGAGGAACCGGATGCTCGTTGTTTTCAGCCCACGCATGGAATCAGTTTTGAACAAATCTGCCTCAAGTGCATTCATAGCTCATTGGTTCACAGTTTATTTAGCCCAAGCATGGAATCAATTTTGAGCAAGTCTGCCTCATGTGCATTCATAGTTTTATACCCATTAATTTCATACATAAAAATATGTTGGTGTTACGGACGGCACCGCTCCCCCTTGAAGGAAATATGCCCTAGAGGCAATAATAAAGTTATTATTTATTTCCTTATAATCATGATAAATGTTTATTATTCATGCTAGAATTGTATTAACCGGAAACATAATACATGTGTGAATACATAGACAAACAAAGTGTCACTAGTATGCCTCTACTTGACTAGCTCGTTAATCAAAGATGGTTATGTTTCCTAACCATGAACAATGAGTTGTTATTTGATTAATGAGATCACATCATTAAGTGAATGATCTGATTGACATGACCCATTCCATTAGCTTAGCACCCGATCGTTTAGTATGTTGCTATTGCTTTCTTCATGACTTATACATGTTCCTATAACTATGAGATTATGCAACTCCCGTTTACCGGAGGAACACTTTGGGTACTACCAAACGTCACAACGTAACTGGGTGATTATAAAGGAGTACTACAGGTGTCTCCAAAGGTACATGTTGGGTTGGCGTATTTCGAGATTAGGTTTTGTCACTCCAATTATCGGAGAGGTATCTCTGGGCCCTCTCGGTAATGCACATCACTTAAGCCTTGCATGCATTGCAACTAAATGAGTTAGTTGCGGGATGATGTATTACAGAACGAGTAAAGAGACTTGCCGGTAACGAGATTGAACTAGGTATTGGAATACCGACGATCGAATCTCGGGCAAGTAACATACCGATGACAAAGGGAACAACGTATGTTGTTATGCGGTCTGACCGATAAAGATCTTCGTAGAATATGTAGGAGCAAATATGGGCATCCAGGTCCCGCTATTGGTTATTGACCGGAGACGTATCTTGGTCATGTCTACATTGTTCTCGAACCCGTAGGGTCCGCACGCTTAAGGTTACGATGACAGTTATATTATGAGTTTATGCATTTTGATGTACCGGAGGTTGTTCGGAGTCCCGGATGTGATCACGGACATGACGAGGAGTCTCGAAATGGTCGAGACATAAAGATGATATATTGGAAGCCTATGTTTGGATATCGGAAGTGTTCCGGGTGAAATCGGGATTTTACCGGAGTACCGGGAGGTTACCGGAACCCCCCGGGAGCTATATGGGCCTTAGTGGGCCTTAGTGGAAAAGAGAAGGGGCTGCCCAATATGGGCTGCGCGCCTCCCACCCTCCCCTAGTCCTATTAGGACAAGGAGAGGTGGCCGGCCCCCCCTCTCTCTTTTCCCCCTCCGCG
>NC_041380.1:594774879-594780811 GCF_002162155.2 Triticum dicoccoides | reverse complement strand
CCTACTCCCAGAGGGAGTAGGACTCTCCTGGCGCGCCACCCTTGGCCGGCCAGCCTCCCCCCTCTAATCCTTTATATACGGAGGCAGGGGCACCCCAGAAACACACAAGTTGATCCACGTGATCTATTCCTTAGCCGTGTGCGGCGCCCCCAGCCACCATAGTCCTCGATAATACTGTAGCGGAGTTTAGGCGAAGCCCTGCTACTGTAGTGCATCAAGATCGTCACCACGCCGTCGTGCTGACGGAACTCTTCCCCGACACTTTGCTAGATTGGAGTCCGGGGATCGTCATCGAGCTGCACGTGTGCTCGAACTCGGAGGTGCCGTAGTTTCGGTGCTTGATCGGTTGGATCGTGAAGACGTACGACTACATCAACCAAACGCTTCCGTTGTCAATCTACTAGGTATGTAGATCGCACTCTCCCCTCGTTGCTATGCATCACATGATCTTGCGTGTGCGTAGGATTTTTTTTGAAATTACTACGAAACCCAACACCCCTCCCCCCCCGCTCTAGGGTTCCTCCCTCCCGCCCCCCTCCGCCGCCGGCCTGCCTAGGCCCCGCCACCGCCGCCGACCATCGGCCGGCCCTGCCCCCCTCTCCCCATCTCCCTTCCCCCGGATCCGCTCTGTGCCGCCTCCTCGGGAGGTGGCCGGGGCGGCGCGAGCCCCGCCCCCCCTTCGGCCGTCCCCGTCTCCCCTTCCCTCCCTGTCGCTGCCAACGGGCGCCCCCGATGCTGGCCGGATGGTGTTGGCGGCGGCGGGGCCTGTCTGTCCCCGCGCGCGGGGCTCCCTGCCCGGGGTATGGGGGTGGCGGAGGTACTCCTCGGCTTGATGATGGCCCGGTGTCCCAGCAGCGGTGGTCGGCGGCTTGCGCGGTGGTGGTGCGGCTCCTTGGCGGCGTGACGACGTCGTGGTGCAGGTTGGCCGGTGGCGCGCCCCCGGCCCAGATCTGGGCCCGCGGGCCCCATCTGGGTCCTAGCGGGCCGGCCCCAGCGTGGCTTCATTGTCGTCTGTGTGGTGAGATGGTGGAGCAGCTCGGACGGGGGGCAGCAACGCCGACGGCGTGCCAGCAGCGGCGTGGAGGCGGGAGCTGTCCGGGCCTCTGAGGGCCCGGCCGGGCCTGTGGGTCCACGGGCCCGGTAGGCTCCTGCTTTGGGGTCCGGCCAACTACCGTCGTGGACGGTGGAGGTGGGGCCCTCCAGTATGTTGACGGTGTTGTTGCCCTAGTCCCGACTCCCCTTCTTCGTTGTGCAGGCCATCTTCACGGTGCCGTGGTGAGAGAGCATGGGAAGCTTCGTGTCCGTGTTGGCGAAGGGTGGTGTTCGGTTTGGTGGCGAGCTCCGGAGTGCTAGAGGTGGAGGATGGGATCGGGAGAAATCCCTGTTGGCTTGGCCGACACCGACGCGGTGGCGCCTGAGGGTACCACCGGACCTTCCTGAAGGGCGTCGGGGCTACCCTTCCCCTCCCCTCACCGCGTACCGGGGGAAACCCTTGGCAGCAGCGTCGTCATCATGGCGTCCCTTCTTGGAGGTGTTGATTGGTACCTGTGCTTCGGAGTCTCGGAGCTTGGGGGACGATTTCTGGTAGACGCAGCGGTCGCGAGGCTTCGTCGTTTTTGTCGATCCGCCGTTATCGACATTTGTTTCTTTTCTTTTTTCTCTTTTTTTTTCTTTTGGGCGTGTTTGTGCTGCTTCCGCCCCATCACCTATTGTTGGTTGTATCGGATGGTTGCTTTATAATACAAAGCGGGGGGGGGGGACCCTTTTTCTCAAATATATTGGTGTTGTATAGATGGCCCTTTTCATATTTATATTTATGTTCCAAGATCACATTTATATCAAACAGGCTATATCTTGCTTAAGATTAATTGTTTGCTATTTCTCCACACCCTGCAGTTAGTCACAATTTCTTGAAGTGAAGGAGATGATTCTTTTTTTAAAATCAGCTCATATATTGATTTTCATATATAACAAGTGAAGGAAAAAAGTTCTTTATTCTAGCCCATGTTGATGTGTATGGCTCTGTGTGTTTTTACATTTCCTTACTGATGTAGTGTGAGTACCATACCGGCTGAAGAGCACCTAATTTAGTTACTTTGCGAGTCTGCGGGCCAATTGAGCCAATTTCCACTATAGAGTCTTCTCATCATGATTTCACATTAATTATTTTCAGTGGCTATTCATTCATTTCATCGAATGTTTCTGTTACTAATTACATCATGTCTTGGATTGACTCAAGACAAATACTCAGCAATGCATGCCAAGATTCTAATAGGAATAAATTCAGTCCACTTCATATTTTCTGCATTTCATGCTTTTTGGACAACAGTATGGCAAGCAGCTAATCGGGCATGGAAGGGATGTTCTTGGCTTATTTTTGAGTTCTCTGCCCTGTTAACATTCATGGATAAATCTCACTAAATTATTTTTAAGATCATCGAACGAAATAGAACCTCAACATGCACGTCCTTAGGTTGAGACATAACAAGCCATCTGTAGGCCGCATGCAACAATTTGCTAAGGCTTTGTATATACCACTTCATCACAGACATCAATCTTGCAAGAGGCTCCACTACAATGTTTTAAGCCAGAAATGAATATGATGCGCTCAATCTTATTAGAAAAGTGCCAACTCATCCCTCCTAATATGCACCACACATGGTGACAATAAATGTATCATTTCTGATTTGCTTCTATGCATGACTTCTTTTTTTTATGACAACCTAAATCACATATGTCGCTTACTTTATATTAAGATTCATTGTATACAAACAAAGACACCACGAATATATGTACATAACGTATTGACTAGGCCTATAAGAAGAGGCTCACCTCCGTCCCAGCGGCAGTGTACGTTGGCCACGGTATCGACTAGGCCTATAAGAAGAGGCTCATCTCCGTCCCAGCGGCAGTGTACGTTGGCCACGGTAGTCATCTACACGCCCTGAACGGCCCGGCGCAGCGGCTTGAGGACACCTCTAAGCTCCCGTCGTCGCTGCAGCGGTTCGGCCCCAAGACCTGGTCCTAGGTGATAAGAGATTGTGTTGCAATCGCCGGCTGAAGGACACCTTTTGGGCTGGCGCCCTACCGTTCATCCGTATGTATCATGCATGGCTGCAATAAATGTACCCCTTTTCCACCTTTTATTACTGGACTCATCGCATATACTCTTTCTGAGTTCTAGCTATGAAAGATTCTATCGTTACAACTACAACAGTGCCCTTTACGATCCACATAAATACAAAGTACTGAACGGCGCGGCGTGTCGCCGCGCGGGCTATGCTAGTCTTACAACTACAAGTACACGCCGCCCCTATTGCTAGCCTGAAAGCTTACACTCGAATCTGGTGGGCATGTCAAGATCAAAGAACGATTCAACCTTGCGAAGCAAGAAAATAGCAAAACATCACATCCGTCCAGTAGTTTTGAAGATCGAGACGCAGAGCGACAACATAAGAAATATTCAAATATTACATACTGCAAAGCTAGTTCATATTAGAGCAAGAGACAATACTGCTTCCTAGTAGCGCCATCTTCATTCTTCTTCCTGAATCTCAGCCAAGGTCCTCAGAGTCATGCGCACTTCACGAAGGGTTACATCTTTATGACCATCGACTGGACTGTCCCGGAGAATCTTGAAGACATTCAGAGCCGTAGCATCGGCATCCTTGACACGAAGTTTGGGGAATTTCCTGGCAGCCTTGAGATGCTCAGGATCAATGTCGGGGAATTCCTTGGCAGCCTTGAGCTCGTAAATGCCCTGCAACAGAAACCGTAACATAAGTAAGACTAGCATGGAACAATTAAAGGATGACAAGCTAGCAACCAATTGAGCTGGCATTATCCAAATTTTGAAGATGAAAGTGTCTCAATTGAGCTGGCTTTACTCATACTTTTATCTCCTGTTTGTAGCCACTCTAGACAATTTGCAAGGCCCTAACAACCACATGCCAATTACACTGTACCATTAAGTTCAATTTTTTTTACTGTACCATTTAGTTGGTTAGCGCCTTTCCTTCCTACTAGTACTTGGTAGGAATCACACCACAAACAACAGGCAGTAGTGCAGTACAAGCCTGTGTCTTGCTCGGGAAACCTTATATAGGAGGGGAAATTCGACTCTTTTTTCCTTACCGTTAACTACGTATGACTATCAAGGTCAACACTACTACTCCCTCCGAAAAAGCTTGTCCCTCGAATGGATGTATCTAGCACCAAGTTAGTGCTAGATACATCCATTTGAGGAACAAGCTTGGGACAAGCTTTTCAGGATGGAGGGAGAATATATCATGATAAAGCTTATCAAAGTTGAGAGCAAGCGTCGTATGCTGGAAGAAATTAATTTTTTTATGTTATCACGTTATTACGTACATACATCCTCAGAATCAATGTTTCATATGGCGCCTAATCTCCAACAATCGATCGCCGGATCTGAAGAGCAGATCAATGTCTGGAAGTGGCTCCTAACCGCAAGTAATCGAGAATTTTTGCCCCCAACTCGTACAAGATTTAAGATATGCGCAAGGTTTTTGGCCCCAACTCGGACAACAAAACGGCAAAGGATGGAGGAATCGGCAGCAATGGGCAACCCTAGATCTGGCTCCCACGCCGGAAACAAAGCCAGCACCGCTAGAGAGGGAGAGGAGTCGGAGGTAGGAGAGGAGAAGTACCGCTGATCTCCCGAGCACACGGTCACAAAGCTTCCTCACCGCTAGCCTGAGCGCCGCCATTGCCCTCGCCAACTCGATCCGCTTCCTCTTCTTCGACCGACGGGTGGGGGGCTCCGGTGTATTTGGCCCGGCCCGACCTTTCTTTTTTCTTTTTAGACTTGGTGTGTGATCGGTTTGCTTGCCTTGCCAAGGAAGAAAGAAAACTCCACAGCCGGCCCGCTCTTTGCTTCTGCCCCCTTGCCACGGCGAAATTCTTCTGGTTTTTTCTTCAAGAGATCTTTTTTTAACACAGCATAAATGCACATACTCATTCCTATAAACGCACACACGATCCCACCCAGCCTAGTATGCCGGCGCCGCCTCTTCGCGATTGCCATACGCTTGTAGTATGTTTGCATCATCTACCTTTTTACCGGTTCCGCTAGATACCGGTACGAAATCCAGCGTCCATCCGCACATCAAGATTAGCGAGGATGCCACTTAGGAATCACCTATTTCTACCATACCAAATCTAATATCAACGCAATACAAAGGTGGGACCCATATAACCAACTAAATATCCTGCACGGTTCCACCATTCTCTCTCATGCGAGTTTTATCTCTCTCCCCCCTTTCACCTTTTTCGGGTGAGATCAGTAACGGAGCCAGTCAGGGGCGAGTCGGGGCCATGGTTCCCCCATGGTAATCTATTTTCTGAAAACAACCTTAGATTGCTAGTTCAGAGCGCTCTAAATTTCCTAGCATTTTATCTTTTCCATTGGCCCACTTTTAGTATGATTCCTGGCTCCGTCCCTGCGTGAGATCCAACAATAACTGAACGGGAGTGAGGCCGGATCACGCCGGCCGACAATGGATCCAGGTTGGGCAAGCGTGAGCCCTCGCCGGCCGTGCCTTAGCGGCCAGATCAGGCGAGATTGGCCGCTGAGTGCCTGACCACCAAGCCTCTCGTGTCTTGTCGACGGTGCAACCACTCCGTCAGACCTCGTTGAGAGCCCAAGGTGGTGATGCACTAGGAGGCGAGCCCAAGGTGGCTTGACGATGGCGATCTGTCATCCTCGATTATCGATGGTTTCCTTGTCGGCGGTGGACCAGGGAGTTGTCGACCACGTGGTTTACCCAACTTTGGTAAGATCCTCTCCTACTCCGTCGCTCTCTTGGTCCATGTCAAATCTCATGGGAATAGAAACCACGACGCCACTTTGCTACCGATCAGATCTATGATGGCGCCACAAGCCCCATGTCGTGGATATAATCTTGACAAT
>NC_041380.1:594755120-594774524 GCF_002162155.2 Triticum dicoccoides | reverse complement strand
GAGGCAGTCATAACTACCGAATGGTGCAATTGGGAGTACGCTCAAGGATTTATACATGTTCGAGCACCCTCTGTGGTGGAGGCAATACCCTACTCCTGTGGTGGTCTTAACTCTTGGCGTAAGGTATGATGTGTGGATGTTCGACCTTTAGCCCAGAGCTTCCCTCCAGCATATATAGAGTGCGTCAGGAGGGGGTACATAATGGGCTGATATTAATGTTGTTCATGGCCTCAGGTATGGCTGACTACCTCATGGCATTTACTATTGGTAACTGTTGTATTGCAGTAGATTATGCCGCCATTGAGTAACTACCTTCATTAAGACATCGTGGGCGAGATGTATCATAGGTAGTCACCGACTCATGGTCTAGCTGACCGCTCCCTTCATTTCCAGCCGACTACTAGCGCTCGGCTGTCGGCTGACTCAGTCTAGGGACTTAGCGCGGTCCTGAGCCACCCTCCTTATATTTGATGGGCTGATGAAGAAGCCCCTTGGCCCATGGTCTCCTGGGCCATATCCTAGATGGATCATGGACCTCTGATGGGCCATCCATATAATTGGGCCAACCCCGTATTTATAACCCTGACAGTAGCCCCCGAGTCAGTCGAGGTCTTATTGAAGAGAATGATTGTCTGCTTCCCCTTGGTGAGGTGTCCGTTTGTGGGCGAGCTTGAGGTTCGACTGAGAGACCCTGGGGACTCAGTTTGTTCATGCTCTCGGAGGGCAAAGAGACGAGCAATCGGGATAAAGACTTCGTGATACCCATCTTTCAATCTCTTATGGAGAGGACGGCTTGTGGCCCGACTGTGGGCATATCATAAAATTTCGAGCGGCGGTCTGGGGCATCTGGGCTTGATCGAATCAAGCGTTGCCAGCAGTATCCTTTATCAGGAACGCCTGCCGGACGCCTTTCAGCGAAACCAAGTCTGCACAACCAGATATTTGGTTCCCAGAGAGAATGTGACTCGTGCCACAAAAGATATCGTGGGAGCCCCTTGCTCCTACACAGAGAGGATCTGCGACGAGTGCCAGCCCACTCGGTTTTCTTTGAGTGTATGGCACTAGGATAAACATCATGCCTTGGACACAGATTGTACGACTCGGGACGGGCCCTGTCAGTCGGTTTGTTCGCGGTTCCCAGCCGACCGAAGGTCCCTAGACGAGTGGAAGGCGAGTCGTCAACAGTCATCATTGCAAATCTTTATGACACGTCATATTGAAATATTTTGTGTGTCTATCAGGCTTTTGTCAGACCATCTGTGCAGGAAGACTCCTCGAATTCCTCAAGCCGACTGACTAAAAATCCGAGTGACGCTTCATGGTGTAGTGGGTTTTAAATATCAATTGTCTTGATTCCCGCGCTAATTTGAGGCCATGACTCCGACAATAGCTTCCCCCTCCGCCGGAGCTATGAAAAAGACATCCAGATGAGATCTTCGTGGAACAGTAGCTTGCGGCGGCGATAAAATTCTTCTAAAGGTATGACAAATAGTTTTGGTATTTATAGGAATTTATGGCAGTGGAATCAGTTCAGGGCAATAAGTAGGGGACCCACCGGGGCAATGGGTGCGGCCTACCGACTGGCTGCACCACCTGTCCGTGTGGTCCCCTGGCTGCTCGTCTCGATCTCTCCCGAACCTTTTAGTATTTCTTGTTGCCCAAAAAATTCATGGTAAATCGACAACTTATTTTGACCTCCATATATATTCGTTTTCCAGGAAAGTGAAAACAAGTAGAAAATAGGAACTGGCACTGGGCACGAAATTATTAGGTTAGTCCATAAAAATAATATAAGTTGTGATAAAAATTATACAAAAATGATAATATAATAGCATGAAATAATAAATAAAATTATAGATACGTTCGAGATGTTTCAATCGCCAACTCCACGGCGCCGCTTGTTGGGAAACGTAGTAATTTCAAAAAATTTCCTACGCACACGCAAGATCATGGTGATGCATAGCAACGAGAGGGGAGAGTGTTGCCTACGTACCCTCGTAGACCGAAGCGGAAGCGTTGACGCAACGTAGAGGAAGTAGTTGTACGTCTTCCCGGTCCAACCGATCCAAGCACCGTTACTCCGGCACCTCCGAGTTCTTGGCACACGTTCAGCTCGATGACGCTCCCCGGGCTCCGATCCAGCAAAGCTTCGGGAAGGAGTTGTGTCAGCACGACGGCGTGGTGACGATCTTGATGTTCAACCGTCGCAGGGCTTCGCCTAAGCACCGCTACAATATGACCGAGGTGTAATATTGTGGAGGGGGGCACCGCACACGGCTAAGGAACGATCACGAAGATCAACTTGTGTGTCTATGGGGTGCCACCTGCCCCCGTATATAAAGGAGTGGAGGAGGGGAGGGCCGGCCCTCTCTATGGCGCGCCCTAGGGGAGTCGTCCTACTCCCACCGGGAGTAGGATTCCCCCTTTCCTAGTCCAACTAGGAGTCCTTCCATGTAGTAGGAGTAGGAGACAAGGAAGGGGAAGGGAGAAGGGAAGGAAGGAGGGGGCGCAGCCCCTCCCCCTAGTCCAATTCGGACTAGGCCTTGGGGAGGGGGGGGGGGCCTGCTCTAGGCAGCCCCTCTCTCTTTCCCGTATGGCCCAATAAGGCCCAATAGTTCTCCCCCCGTATTCCCGTAACTCCCCGATACTCTGAAAAATACCCGAATCACTCGGAACCTTTCCGATGTCCGAATATAGTCGTCCAATATATCGATCTTTACGTCTTGACCATTTCGAGACTCCTCGTCATGTCCCCGATCTCATCCGGGACTCCGAACTCCTTCGGTACATCAAAACTCATAAACTCATAATATAACTGTCATCGAAACCTTAAGCGTGCGGACCCTACGGTTCGAGAACAATGTAGACATGACCGAGACATGTCTCCGGTCAATAACCAATAGCGGGACCTGGATGCCCATATTGGCTCCTACATATTCTACGAAGATCTTTATCGGTCAGACCGTATAACAACATACGTTGTTCCCTTTGTCATCGGTATGTTACTTGCTCGAGATTCGATCATCGGTATCCAATACCTAGTTCAATCTCGTTATCGGCAAGTCTCTTTACTCGTTCCGTAATACATCATCCCGCAACTAACTCATTAGTTGCAATGCTTGCAAGGCTTAAGTGATGTGCATTACCGAGAGGGCCCAAAGATACCTCTCTGACATTCGGAGTGACAAATCCTAATCTCGAAATACGCCAACCCAACAAGTACCTTCGGAGACACCTGTAGTGCACCTTTATAATCACCCAGTTACGTTGTGACGTTTGGTAGCACACAAAGTGTTCCTCCGGCAAACGGGAGTTGCATAATCTCATAGTCATAGGAACATGTATAAGTCATGAAGAAAGCAATAGCAACATACTAAATGATCGTGTGCTAAGCTAACGGAATGGGTCATGCTAATCACATCATTCTCCTAATGATGTGATCCCGTTAATCAAATGACAACTCATGTCTATGGCTAGGAAACACAACCATCTTCGATTAACGAGCTAGTCAAGTAGAGGCATACTAGTGACACTCTGTTTGTCTATGTATTCACACATGTATTATGTTTCCGGTTAATACAATTCTAGCATGAATAATAAACATTTATCATGATATAAGGAAATAAATAATAACTTTATTATTGCCTCTAGGGCATATTTCCTTCAGTCTCCCACTTGCACTAGAGTCAATAATCTAGATCACATCACCATGTGATTAACATTGATAGTTCACATCTTCATGTGATTAACACCCATAGTTCACATCGCCATGTGACCAACACCCAAAGGGTTTACTAGATTCAGTAATCTAGTTCACATCGCTATGTGATTAACACCCAAAGAGTACTAAGGTGTGATCATGTTTTGCTTGTGAGAGAATCTTAGTCAACGGGTCTGCCACATCCAGATCCGCATGTATTTTGCAAATTTCTATGTCAACAATGCTCTGCTTGGAGCATGGAGCTACTCTAGCTAATTGCTCCCACTTTCAATATGTATCTAGATCGAGACTTAGAGTCATCTAGATCTGTGTCAAAACTTGCATCGACGTAACCCTTTACGACGAACCTTTTGTCACCTCCATCATCGACAAACATATCCTTATTCCACTAAGGATAATTTTGACTGCTGTCCAGTGATCTACTCCTAGATCATTATTGTACTCCCTTGCCAAAATCAGTGTAGGGTATACAATAGATCTGGTACATAGCATGGCATACTTTATAGAACCTATGGCCAAGGCATAGGGAATGACTTTCATTCTCTTTCTATCTTCTGCCGTGGTCGGGTTTTGAGTCTTACTCAATTTCACACCTTGTAACACAGGCAAGAAACTCTTTCTTTGACAGTTCCATTTTGAACTACTTGAAAATCTTGTCAAGGTATGTACTCATTGAAAAAAAACTTATCAAGCGTCTTGATCTATCTCTATAGATCTTGATACTCAATATGTAAGCAGCTTCACCGAAGTCTTTCTTTGAAAAACTCCTTTCAAACACTCCTTTATGCTTTGCAGAATAATTCTACATTATTTCCGATCAACAATATGTCATTCACATATACTTATCAAAAATGCTGTATTGCTCCCACTCACTTTCTTGTAAATACAGGCTTCACCGTAAGTCTGTATAAAACTATATGCTTTGATCAACTTATCGAAGCGTATATTCCAACTCCGAGATGCTTGCACCAGTCCATAGATGAATCGCTGGAGCTTTGCATATTTTGTTAACACCTTTAGGATTGACAAAACCTTCTAGTTGCATCGTATACAACTCTTCTTTGATAAATCCATTAAGGAATGCAGTTTGTTATCCATTTGCCAGATTTCATAAAATGCGGCAATTGCTAACACGATTCGGACAGACTTAAGCATAGATACGAGTGAGAAACTCTCATCGTAGTCAACACCTTGAACTTGTCGAAAACCTTTTGCGACAATTCTAGCTTTGTAGATAGTAACACTACTATCAGCGTCCGTCTTCCTCTTGAAGATCCATTTATTCTCAATTGCTTGCCGATCATCGGGCAAGTCAACCAAAGTCCACACTTTGTTCTCATACATGGATCCCATCTCAGATTTCATGGCCTCAAACCATTTCGCGGAATCTGGGCTCATCATCGCTTCCTCATAGTTCGTAGGTTCGTCATGGTCAAGTAACATGACCTCCAGAATAGGATTACCGTATCACTCTGGTGCGGATCTCACTCTGGTTGACCTACGAGGTTTGGTAGTAACTTGATCTGAAGTTACATGATCATCATCATTAACTTCCTCACTAATTGATGTAGTAGTCACAGGAAAAGATTTCTGTGATGAACTATTTTCCAATAAGGGAGCAGGTACAGTTACCACATCAAGTTCTACTTTCCTCCCACTCACTTTTTTCGAAAGAAACTCCTTCTCTAGAAAGGATCCATTATAAGCAACGAATGTCTTGCCTTAGGATCTGTGATAGAAGGTGTACCCAACAGTCTCCTTTGGGTATCCTATGAAGACATATTTCTCCGATTTGGGTTTGAGCTTATCAGGATGAAACTTTTTCATATAAACATCACAACCCCAAACTTTAAGAAACAACAACTTTGGTTTCTTGCCAAACCACAATTCAGATTGTGTCATCTCAACGGACTTAGATGGTGCCCTTTTTAATGTGAATGCAGCTGTCTCTAATGCATAACCCCAAAACGATAGTGGTAGATCGGTAAGAGACATCATAGATCGCACTATATCTAATAAAGTACGGTTATGACGTTTGGACACACCATTACACTATGGTGTTCCAGGTGGCGTGAGTAGTGAAACTATTTCACATTGTTTTAATTGAAGGCCAAACTCATAACTCAAATATTTTACCTCTACGATCATATCGTAGAAACTTTTATTTTCTTGTCACGATGATTTTCCACTTCACTCTGAAATTCTTTGAACTGTTCAAATGTTTCAGACTTATGTTTCATCAAGTAGATATCCCCATATCTGCTCAAATCATCTGTGAAGGTCAGAAAATAATGATATCTGCTGCAAGCCTTAATATTCATCGGACCACATACATCAGTATGTATGATTTCCAACAAATCTGTTGCTTGCTTCATTGTTCCGGAGAACGGCGTTTTAGTCATCTTTCCTATAAGGCATGGTTCGCATGCATCAAGTGATTCATAATCAAGTGATTCCAAAAGCCCATCAGCATGTAGTTTCTTCATGCACTTTACACCAATATGACTTAAACGACAGTGTCACAAATAAGTTGCACTATCATTATTAACTTTGCATCTTTTGGTTTCAATATTATGAATATGTGTATCACTATGATCGAGATCCAATGAACTATTTTCATTGGGTGTGTAACCATATAAGGTTTTATTCATGTAAACAGAACAACAATTTATTCTTTTACTTAAATGAATAACCGTATTACAATAAACATGATCAAATCATATTCATGCTCAACGCAAATACCAAATAACACTTATTTAGGTTCAACACTAATCCCGAAAGTATAGGGAGTGTGCGATGATGATCATATCAATCTTAGAACTACTTCCAACACACATCGTCACGTCACCCTTAACTAGTTTTTGTTCATTCTACAAATCCCGTTTCGAGTTACTACTCTTAGCAACTGAACCAGTATCAAATACCGAGGGGTTGCTACGAACACTAGTAAAATACACATTAATAATCTGTATATCCAATATACCTTTGTTCACTTTGCCATCCTTCTTATCCACCAAATACTTGGGGCAGTTCCGCTTCCAGTGACCAGTCCCTTTGTAGTAGAAGCACTTAGTCTCAGGCTTAGGACCAGACTTGGGCTTCTTCACTTGAGCAGCAACTTGCTTGCCGTTTTTCTTGAAGTTCCCCTTCTTCCCTTTTCCCTTTTATTGAAACTAGTGGTCTTGTCTACCATCAACACTCGATGCTCTTTCTTGATTTCTACCTTCATCGATTTCATCATCATGAAAAGCTCGGGAGTCGTTTTCGTCATCCCTTGCATACTATAGTTCATCACGAAGTTCTACTAACTTGGTGATGGTGACTAGAGAATTCTGTCAATCACTATCTTATCTGGAAGATTAACTCCCACTTGATTCAAGCGATTGTAGTACCCAGACAATCTGAGCACATGCTCACTAGTTGAGCGATTCTCCTCCATCTTTTAGCTATAGAACTTGTTGGAGACTTCATATCTCTCAACTCGGGTATTTGCTTGAAATATTAACTTCAACTCCTAGAACATCTCATATGGTCCATGACGTTCAAAACGTCTTTGAAGTCCCGATTCTAAGCCGTTAAGCATGGTGCACTAAACTATCAAGTAGTCATCATATTGAGCTAGCCAAATGTTCATAACGTCTGCATCTGCTCCTGCAATAGGTCTGTCACCTAGCGGTGCATCAAGGACATAATTCTTCTCTGCAGCAATGAGGATAAACCTCAGATCACGGATCCAATCCGCATCATTGCTACTAACATCTTTCAAAACAATTTTTCTCTAGGAACATATCAAAATAAACATATGAAAGCAACAACGCGAGCTATTGATCTACAACATAGATATGCTAATACTACTAGGACTCAGTTCATGATAAATTAAATTTCAATTAATCATATTACTTAAGAACTCCCACTTAGATAGACATCCCTCTAATCCTCTAAGTGATCACGTGATCCAAATCAACTAAACCATAACTGATCATCACGTGAAATGGAGTAGCTTTCAATGGTGAACATCACTATGTTGATCATATCTACTATATGATTCACGCTCGACCTTTCGGTCTGAGTGTTCCGAGGCCATATCTGCATATGCTAGGCTCGTCAAGTTTAACCTGAGTATTCTGCGTGTGCAAAACTGGCTTGCACCCGTTGTAGATGGACGTAGAGCTTATCACACCCGATCATCACGTGGTGTCTGGGCACGACGAACTTTGGCAACGGTGCATACTCAGGGAGAACACTTTTATCTTGAAATTTAGTGAGGAATCATCTTATAATGCTACCGTCAATCAAAGCAAGATAAGATGCATAAAAGATAAACATCACATGCAATCAAAATATGTGACATGATATGGCCATCATCATCTTTTGCCTTTGATTTCCATCTCCAAAGCATCGTCATGATTTCCATCGTCACCGGCATGACACCATGATCTCCATCATCTCGATCTATATCAATGTGTCGTCACGTGGTCGTCTCGCCAACAATTGCTCTTGCAACTATTGCTATCGCATAGCGATGAAGTATAGCAATTATTGGGCGCTTGCATCTTATGCAATAAAGAGACAACCATAAGGATTTTGCCAGTTGCTGATAACTTCAACAAGACATGATCATCTCATACAACAACTTATATCTCATCACGTTTTGACCATATCACATCACAACATGCCCTGCAAAAACAAGTTAGACGTCCTCTACTTTGTTGTTGCAAGTTTTACGTGGCTGCTACGGGCTTAAGCAAGAATCAATCTTACCTACGCATCAAAACCACAACGATAGTTTGTCAAGTTGGTGTTGTTTTAACCTTCGCAAGGACCGGGCGTAGCCACACTCGGTTCAACTAAAGTTGGAGAAACTGACACCCGCCAGCCACCTATGTGCAAAGCACGGCGGTAGAACCAGTCTCGCATAAGCGTACGCGTAGTGTCGGTTCAGGCCGCTTCATCCAACAATGCCGCCGAACCAAAGTATGACATGCTGGTAAGCAGTATGACTTATATCGCCCACAACTCACTTGTGTTCTACTCGTGCATATAACATCAAACCATAAAACCTAGGCTCGGATGCCACTGTTGGGGAATGTAGTAATTTCAAAAAAATTCCTACGCACACGCAAGATCATGGTGATGCACAGCAACGAGAGGGGAGAGTGTGATCTACGTACCCTTGTACAACGGAAGCGTTAGGTTGATGTAGTCGTACGTCTTCACGGCCCGACCGATCAAGCACCAAAACTACGACACCTCCGAGTTCTAGCACATGTTCAGCTCGATGACGATCCCCGGACTCCGATCCAGCAAAGTGTCGGGGAAGAGTTCCGTCAGCACGACGGCGTGGTGACGATCTTGATGTACTACTGTCGCAGGGCTTCGCCTAAGCACCGCTACAATATTATCGAGGACTATGGTGGCAGGGGGCGCCGCACACGGCTAAGAATATGATCACGTGGATCAACTTGTGTTCCTCTGGGGTGCCCCTGCCTCCGTATATAAAGGCTCAAGGGGGGGGGGGTGCGGCCGGCCTAGGAGAGGCGCGCCAGGAGGAGTCCTACTCCCTCAGGGAGTAGGATCCCCCTCAATCCTAGTTGGAATAGGATTCGCGGAGGGGGGAAAAGAGGAAGGGGACCCGGCCCCCTCTCCTTTTCCTATTTGGACCAAGGGAGGGGAGGGGCGCGTGGCCCATCTCTGGCTGCCTCTTCTCTTTTCCACTAAGGCCCACTAAGGCCCATATATCTCCCGGGGGGTTCCGCTAACCTCCCGGTACTCCGGTAAAATCCCGATTTCACCCGGAACACTTCCGATATCCAAACATAGGCTTCCAATATATCAATCTTTATGTCTCGACCATTTCGAGACTCCTCGTCATGTCCGTGATCACATCCGAGACTCCAAACAACCTTCAGTACATCAAAACGTATAAACTCATAATATAACTGTCATCGAAACCTTAAGCGTGCGGACCCTACGGGTTCGAGAACAATGTAGACATGACCGAGACACGTCTCCGGTCAATAACCAATAGCGGGACCTGGATGCCCATATTGGCTCCTACATATTCTACGAAGATCTTTATCGGTCAGACCGCATAACAACATACGTTGTTCCCTTTGTCATCGGTATGTTACTTTCTCGAGATTCGATCGTCGGTATCCAATACCTAGTTCAATCTCGTTACCGACAAGTCTCTTTACTCGTTCCGTAATACATCATCCCGCAACTAACTCATTAGTTGCAACACTTGCAAGGCTTAAGTGATGTGCATTACCGAGAGGGCCCAGAGATACCTCTTCGACGATCGGAGTGACAAATCCTAATCTCGAAATACGTCAACCCAATGTACCTTTGGAGACACCTGTAGAGCACCTTTATAATCACACAGTTACGTTGTGACGTTTGGTAGCACACAAAGTGTTCCTCCGGCACACGGGAGTTACATAATCTCATAGTCATAGGAACATGTATAAGTCATGAAGAAAGCAATAGCAACATACTAAACGATCGGGTGCTAAGCTAATGGAATGGGTCATGTCAATCATATCATTCAACTAATGATGTGATCTCGTTAATCAAATGACAACTCTTTGTCCATGGTTAGGAAACATAATCATCTTTGATTAACGAGCTAGTCAAGTAGAGGCAAACTAGTGACACTCTGTTTGTCTATGTATTCACACATGTATTATGTTTTCGGTTAATACAATTCTAGCATGAATAATAAATATTTATCATGATATAAGGAAATAAATAATAACTTTATTATTGCCTCTAGGGCATATTTCCTTCACTCTCCGGTTCGACCGAACTTCAGATTCAATTCTCTGTACTTAACGCCTTCTTTAAAGGCACAAACTGCATGATGATCTGGTACATTTTCAACTGTGTGATGCAATGTGATCCACCTCTGGATGTAATCCCTCAGAGTTTCATTCGGTTTCTGCATGCAAGACCGCAATTCCGTGAGGCCTGCAGGTCGCTTGCATGTTCCTTCAAATGTGGTGACAAACACTCGGGAGAGATTCTCCCAAGTGTAAATGCTGCTGGGTGCTAACTGATTCAGCCACGCTCTGGCCGAGCCTTCTAACATGAGAGGCAGGTGCTTCATGGCTACCTCATCGTTCCCACCGCCAATCTGGACAGCCACACGGTAATCTTCGAGCCAAGTATCGGGCTTGGACTCACCGGTGAACTTACTAACTCCAGTCGCCAACCTGCAGTTGGGAGGAATTACAGCGGCTCTGATGGCTCGACTGAAACACTCCGGCCCTGAAACATGTACGCTGCTACTGGTAGGCGCATCTCTGTCGTGGCCTTCTCGGTGAGCTCTATTCCTGTCGACCAAACCTTGAACGAGAATGGATCTCGCATCAAAGCCTGGTTCTCTGGGGTCGACTGGAATTCTCCGCCCAACACTATGAGGGCATCTGTCAACCTGCTGTCGAGGCACATATGATCCACTCCTCGGGGGAGGGGTTGGCACTCGACGTCGATTATCACGATCGAATCGGTGATCATACTGCTCATTCCTTCTGTACTGATCACGCTGGTCTCCACGTCCCTCATGCCTCGGAGGCGATCTTGGGCTGTGAGCCGACTCGACCATATCCGCTGCAACGGATCGACTGTGGATCCTGTTCCGCGACTGAGAAATAGCAGAATTCTGGTCTCCCGCTGCCCGGAGCAACGCTCTGATTTGCAACAAGCCTCTGCCAGCCTCTGACTGGGAGGGCTGAATCGACTCTGCTATACGGGCCGCAGCCGCCAAATTCTGAATTGGAGTACGATATACCTACGGGGGCGGAAAGAGTTGACGTCGACTGGATTCTGGAGCCTGTTGACGCGCTCGCTCGTCGAGTATTCGCTGGAGATTCTCCAGTCGAGTGCGCTCGGCCAAGTTAGCCAAGCGCGCGTCCTCCAAGGCTCGGGCCTCGGGGGTTTCTCCAACGATAGGAGTGTGGAGTGCATCCATGTTCCGGCGGCGAAGCTCCTCCCGCTGCAACGACGTGAGAGGCTCGGGGAGATACTCCTCGTGAGGACGCGACGGATCGCCCCCATCCGTGCCTCTATCAGCGCAGGGGAAACCGGGAGGACTGTGTGGCCCATCGATCACCAGAACCTCTGCAGCTGGGTCACTGCTGTTGCATTCGGATGCGGTCTCTGCGGAGCCAGTCGACAGGTCGAACAGGCCGTAGAGGGATTCGTCGGGCTCGATTGCCGCGACTTGTGGGGTGGCCGACTGGCGGGCCACCGCATGCCTCACCCACCTCTGAAGCCTCGACCGACCGGAGCGCTTGCGCCGGCGAGAAACAGGGCGGGGAGATGCCACGGGAGCCGACCGATACTGGGTCGATGGCTGCCGCAGGAGGAGACCACGGACGCATGCGCGAAAGTGCATCGCCCCGCGGACGGGGAGCGAGTCGACGTCGAGTGGAGCCTCCTGAAGCCAAGCGGAGTCGTCGGCGATGAACATGAGCGCGCCGAGACGGATGTCGCGGCCCTCCACCAAAGCTCCGCCCGAAACCATGATCAAGGAGATCGGAAAAAATCGCAACTTCTCAAACTAGGCGCTAAGACTCCTAGCCCCACGGTGGGCGCCAACTGTCGTGGTTCTAACTCTAATAGTGATGTAGGGGGGTATGTATGGAGAGGCTAGATCTTAGCTATGGAGGAGTTGTAAGCACACGAGGATTACGAGTTCAGGCCCTTCTTGGAGGAAGTAATAGCCCTACGTCTCGGTGCCCGGAGGCGGTCGACTGAATTATGTGTGTATGAATAACAGGGGTGCCAACCCTTGATACTGAGGAGGGGGGTGGCTTATATAGAGTTCGCCAGACCCCTCCAGCCCTCACTAATGCAAGGTTTAAAGTACATTAAGATTGGGGGTTACTGGTAACGTCCCTAATAAAGTGCTATGATGACCATAAAAGCTACTTAATGACCGACCATTTGCGTGCAGGGTGACTTTAGATCTCCTGGCAGTCGAGTGGTTGGAATATGGGTCGAGTGATTGCTTCGTGGTCGGGTGTCTTGAATCTGTCGAGTGAGATACCTCCAAGTCGATTGAAAGGTGACTTTTTCTAGGGATGTCCTTGGGTAGGGTACTTAGGACAGGTCCATGCCCCTATCCTAGGTACATAGCTTCATCAGGTGGTGTATTCTAACCTCATGCCCTGGCACCCTCTAGTTTTACCTTCTCAAAGGCAAAGTATTTCCTCTCCTCGAGCCTCTGGTGGTTCTCAGGCTACCCGTAATAAAAGTATCACAGATTTAGTATCATGCATGCCAACTAAGCAATTTAGATGAGGTGGCATAGAATTAAATGAAGAAAGAGAGGCTTGAGTATCATATTATGATACCGTATCATATTAAATGATGTGCTACTTTGTGTCATGCATGACAATAAATGTAATCCTCTATTATAGTAACATATGATACTATACATTACAGATGTAGTATCATATGCATGATACTAGTATATGATACTCCTCATTACAACCAGCCTCAGGCTGGCTTCAGTTGGTCAAAGTGCATGATGAATTCAGCGCAGGCTAAATTTGCGGTTAATAATGAAAAGTCCACTCGTTTTTGGCTTGACTGATGAGTTGGCAACGACCCTCTCTATAAAGCTGTTCCTACCCTTTTTTCGTATTGTCGTCTCGGAACTTGCTGCTAATAACTGGGATTTGGGCTTCTGGCGCTTGTCGTCTCCTGCAGGGTTGGAAGACTCGCATGGTCTTGCCGCTCTCTTCCCTTCACTTAGGTAGATGATGACTCGGTGCTCTGGCCCCAATCTTCCTCTGCCAAGTTTTCGGGGCATGCTCGTGTGCCTCTATAGATTAAAAATATTCTCTGCCAAGCGGCAGAGGAAACTCCCTGAGGGCTGATCAAGTTGGTAAGCATAATAGTCATGGTTCGGAATGAGGACTCCATGCAGAAGGAGCGGGAGGAGTGCAGCGTCCTGCATGGCGAGCTCCAAAAAAGCAAAGAGTAGCAAGGACTGCTCCGCAATGAGCTCCGAACTCTTAGAGCATCTCTAGCAGACCCTGTATAATTCCGACCCGCATAACGCGTTTACAGTTCAAGGAGGAACTGTTTTGCGGGGCAAGATTGCGCGATGCAGAATAGACCCCGTATATGAAACTCCATAATTAAAAAAACTTTCGCGGGAGAAATTGCAATCACACTGATCATTCATAGTTTCACATAGTACATGATCATACATACATTCTACTACTACTACTACTACTACTACTACTACTACTACTACTACTACTACTACTACTACTACTACTACTACTACTACTACTACTACTACTAGAGGGGGCTGGGGATCTGCGGGCTCGAGGCGGCTACCAAAATGGACGAGCTTGCGGCAGCGAGGCCAACGCGGTGGAGGAGCTCAGTCCTCCTCGTCGGAGCTGACGAGGTCGACGTACTTCCCCCTCTGCTCCTTGCGGACGCGCCGTCACTCGTCGTCCTTGTCCTTCACGGCGAGATTGGCGGTGACCGCCTGCTTGAAAAGGAGGTCTTCGAGCTCCTCGTCGTGGCTCCAGATGGCAACGGGGATGAAACCCATCGGGTTTTGCCTTCCCAAACCCATCCCCACGAGAAAATCGTAAACCCGTCCCCGTCCCCATCACCTTGTGCAGGGCTAGTTTTCCGCCCGTCCCCTAAACCCATCGGGTTTTGGGGAACCCACGAGAAAATCAAAATATTTAAACAAACACAGTAGTGACAAAAAATAACATTTCAGTAGCAAAACAATCACATTTCAGCAGCATAATTTGAGCAAATTTCAACAAGAAACAATAGTAGATGGTTCAACAACCATATAGTGTATTTCAGAAGATTTAAACAACATACATAATATATTTCAGAGGCAGCAACATAAGATAAATAGTAGCAACAATGATATCATTTCAGCAGCAACATAGTATATTTTAGCAGCAAAACAACAACAAATTTCAGCACAATACTCAGGAATAACATCAGCTAAAAGAAGCTTATTTCAGCGCAACTATAGCCCATTTCAACAACTAAGATAAGCATATTTCAGCAACAAACAGGAGCATATTTCGGTCATACATTGTTCAACAAGATGTCCAACTATAGAAGTTCTGAAATATAAATCATGGTTCACACATCACGAGCACAAATGATACGAAATTGTCCAATACATAAGTTCTAAAATAGATTTTGTAGTTCATAAATCAATTTAAAGTGGTCATCATCATGGCATCTTTGACATCTCCAAGCCTCCAAAAGACGATATTCAAAGCATGCCAATTCAGAGTGCCAAGTCCTATAGAAGATCAAAATTCACTTAAGCTAAAGTTAAATATGAAAAATATGCAGATTGATATATGAAATGTGAAAGTACTTGTACTTCACCTGCATTCCCTCTTGAATGTCTTGAAGACAACTCCAAAAGCTTTGTCCATCTTCATTGTCAGCATCTATAAGAATGAAATAAGTAGTAATGAACATCTAATGAAACATTGCAGCAAGATAATGATAAACTATATTATGATATGTAAAGAAAGACATACCTTTATATTTGTTTCTTATCCAATCTTGTGAACACATCAAGGCCTCTAAGATTTCAGGGGTAAGACGACTACGGTGATCACTTAGAACTCTACCACTTGTGCTGAATGCTGATTCTGAGGCAACCGTGCTGACCGGAGTTGCAAAAACATCATGTGCTAGCAGCCTCAAAGTTGGATAGCGTGTTCCAGAAACTTTCCACCAATCTAACACACTGAACTTATCTTTGGACAATTGAACTAGCTCATCTTCCAAGTAACGGTCTAGTTCATATTTCATCCTAAAAGATGCTGGCCTCTTTTGAGCAACACGTGCATTGAAGAGTGACATAAGGGCTGGAGCTTCCAGAGAAGAGAATGAGGAAGATGATTGTCCATGATCATCATCACTCTCAAGATTGTACTCCTCTAACAATGTGCATATCTTGGCAATTATTCCATTAACATGGTCCTCACATTCTGTACTAGAAGGACTAATACCATGCAACATAGCAAAGCAAACAAGTAACATTTCATTTTTGTACCGAGGATCAAGAAGTGTAGCCATTCCCATTAGACCTTGAATATCAGTCCAATACTTGTTAAATTTCTCTTCCATGCTAAATGTCATGGCTTGTATCACCTCATTACCGCAAGTTGACCATTGCCTCATATTCATTTTAATTTCACAAATCTTGGGAAAATAGATGTTGGCAGTTACATAATTTCAGTGATTTCAAAGAACAGCCGCAGCCTTTCTACAACATCAATAGCAAAAGCCCATTCTTCCTTAGAAGGGAGACTCTCGTATTGCTTCTCAACCTTCTTTAATCGCTCAAAAACAACCTTATATGGTAGAGCCACACTAAGCATTGTGTAAGTTGAATTCCACCTAGTCTTACAATCAAGTATTAATCTTCTTGTTATTTTGACCTTTTGAAACTTAGCAATTTCCTCAAACTTCTCTATTCGTTTTGGTGAGGCAATCCAAAAAGCTACACTATCTCTAATCTTTTCAATTGCTGGTTTCATAGCATCTAAGCCATCTTTGACAATTAAATTCAGAATGTGGGCACAACAACGCATGTGAGTCAAGGTACCTTGCAACATGAGCTTGTCCTTCCCTATCCTCTTCACCAACAAGTCAATTGTCTTGTCATTTGAAGAACAATTGTCAACAGTCACCGTTGATAGCTTCTCATCAAGATTCCAAGATATCAATGATTCATGAAGTTCTTCAGCTATAACCTCGGCGGTGTGAGGAGCTGGCACATAAATAAACCTACAAATGCAATGAATATATGTTATACATCCACAAATATAGATAAAAACAACACCAAACAAAGTAGAACAGCAGCAAATGTTGATAAAAGTAACACCAAACAATGTACTACAGCAGCAATCATCTATAAAAACAACACCAAACAATGTACTACAGCAGCAATCATCTATAAAAACAACACCAAACAATGTACTACAGCAGGAAATATTGGTAAAAACAACACCAAACAATGTACTACAGCAGGAAATATTGGTAAAAACAACACCAAACAATGTACTACAGCAGGAAATATCGATAAAAACAACACCAAAGAATGTACTATAGCAACAACTATTGATACAAATAGCATCATATACCTCATGATAACACTCCTAAGTTTCCAAGAGTCATCAATGAAATGGCCCGTGATTGCCATGTATCCTTTCTTTTGATTGTCAGTTGTCCATAAATCAGTAGTGATAGCCACTCTTGATCGATTTGCAGCCATGTACTCGATAGCCTTCTTCCTTTCAACTTTGTAAGCGTCCAGAATATCCTTCCTATGAATGAAGGGGTGACAATTAGATATTGAAGATATTAAACAAAACATAGCATATTAGTAGAACAATTCACAGTTGCATAAGACATACCTAATAGTGTTTCTTGTCACCATAGTAAATAAGGGTTGCAATGCACTAACAAATCTTCGAAACCCCGTATGATCAACTATGGATAAGGGGTACTCATGCAGCACAATCATGGAAGCAAGCATCTTTCTAGCAAAAACTTGGTTAAAAGTATAGTTCTCCACCGAAACTTTTCCATGGCTACTAGAACTGAACCTCAAAGAAGATTGGCTCAATGTTTTACCATTGCTATGGACCTTCTTCATAGTACAAGCCGCCAAATGAACATGAAGATGCTTTGTCCCATTCTTTGATTCCCCTCCAAGTTTCTTCTTACAATGAAGACATTGTGCCTTCCATCTCCCACGGACCTTCACTTTCTTGAAATCAACCCAAACAATTGATGTGAGCTTTCTCTTGGAACCTACTGCATGTCCTTCCTCAGCCCCATCTTCCTCTTCATCCTCATCCCCATCTTCCACTCCATCCTCATCCTCATCCCCATCTTCATCTTCATCTTCTTCATTCGCAGCTTCCTCTTCATCCGTAATTTCAACATGTTCTCCAACAAACATTGCATCATAATCGACGGACTCATCAAATTCTTCGTCCATATCCACAGGTTCAGGCACACTACTTGTAACTGACTGTACAATTGTAGTTTCTGTTGACGGTGTCGTTAATGAATCAATTAACCTATCAAAAAGAATAAAAACAGAATTATTAGTTTTGGTGTATTTTTTTGACATAGTAGCAGTAGCAATTTTGCTAAAACAGTAGCACCAAGGACTCTACTACATGTATTTCTTGCAAATTTGACAAAACAGTAGCAATTTATACATGTAGCCTACAATATGAAAAGATCATATACATGTACCTACACACTGCATATTAATTGTACAAGGATTCCAAATCCATTTTGTTTCGTTCTTGCAAGAGTGTACTAGCTTCAACTCAACTTCTGAAACTTTCATGAAAAAAGATCACATACAAGAGTCTAAACCAAACCCTAGCAAACATAATCCATCTATCCATAGAAAGTTAGCATCATCCGTCTCAAACCCTAGCACCATCCATCTCATATTGTGCAAGATCGGGCTGCTCACCTCGTCTTTAACTTCTTGCGGACGTTGAAGTTTGATGGAGGATTGGGAACAGGACTGGAAAGGCCTCTACCTCCTCTTCCTCGAAGGCCACCACGACCTGCTGCCCTTCCACCACCACCACCGCGCGGGGTTGTAGTAGAGAGAGGAAGGCGACGGGTGGCCGCAGACGGCGGCAGCGGTGGCGCCCTTTCACCTGACTTGGGCCGTGAGGAGGCCACCATGGAGATTGTCACCGGTGGCGGCGCCCCTTCTCCAGATCAGACCACGGGCGGTGGAGAAGACGTGGAGGGCTCGCCGGCGCAGATCTTGGTCAGCGGCTGGTGCGAGATTGGATCGAGAGAGCGGCGGTGGCGAACCTAGGTTTAGGTTTGATGTGCGGGGGAGAGAGACTCGAGTGGGGGGAGACTGGGAGAGGAACGAGCGAAACTGGACACAGGCCACAGCGAGTAAGCCAGTTGTTTTGGCCTCGAGACGCTGGTCGCTGGGGGGTTCGGCTGCACAGGCTGTGTGGCTTTGGGCTGGGCCAGATCAATGCATGAGCATTTAGACGGGTTCTCCCGGGTTTCGGGTTCGGGGACTATCAAAACGGGGATAAACCCACGAAATGTGTCGGGTTGTATAATGTGCCCGATAACAGCCCCACGGGGATGAAAAGGTGCCCATCCCCGTCCCCTAATAGGGTAAAAACCCGCGGGGATGCGGGTTTCGGGGCCCCGTTGCCATCCTGAGTCATGGCAGTGGCGCTCTTCCTCCTCTCGCAAGCTCCGTTCGGCAATGGCGGCCGCGACCGCGTCAACATCGCCGACGAAATCTTCGGGGCCGACGACGCCTCGGCGCGCGATCTCCTCCAGCTCCTGCTTGACGGCGACGAGCTCCGCCCACTCCCTCTTCACGGGGAGAAGAGCCGTGCTGGAAGAGGAAGAGCCCGTGGCGGAGGAAGTGCCAGCGGTCGTACTCCTCCATCATCTCACGACGGAGGAGCGACGCCGGTGGCTGGAGGCCTTGGTTGGTCCACTTCTTGGCCGTGCACTTCCTCGCACTGTCTGCACGAACACACCGCTCACACTCGGGGTCGCCGCGCCCGCCAGAGCTGCGGACGGAGCTCCACATATGGCCCCACACGGCGGCTGGAGGCGGAAGCGGGCTCATCGGCGGCAAGAAA
>NC_041380.1:594715849-594754883 GCF_002162155.2 Triticum dicoccoides | reverse complement strand
AGGGGGTGGGGAATTGCGGCGAAACGCGGCGGCGGGGGATAAGGTTTCGACCCATATCTGCCCCGCAAACCCGTAGTTATACGGCTTCCGGGGTGAGGTTTGCGGGCCACGGTAAAAAAATTATGGGTCGGGTGAGTATATGAGCTCTGTTCTGGTCAAAAAATCGGGTCAAGCCCGGAACTTGTTAGAATTATGTGGGTTCGCGTGTTATACGGGGTGTCTACTAGATATGTTCTTAAGGCCGACCTTGAGCGCCAGGATGGTTTGTGCAAGGGGCACGAGGAGGAGGTCTCACGCCTCCGGAAGGTAAATGACGACGTGTTGATGTAGCTGAGCGAGGCGCACAAGCATTGCGAAGATCTGGTCACCGCGGATCAACATAAATACCTAGGTGCTTGTCTCCCTTCTTGTTTCTTTTAGAAATGTTGCCTGATGCTTGAGCGTGACGTAGTGCCAATCCGTGAGATGTGTAATAATACGACGTTGAAGCCAGGCTCCGAGAGGTCGAGGGCACTGCCGAGAAGATGCAGGTTTCCCTTGGAATTGTCGTGTAAACTCTCTTTGGTGGGGATCCGGAGCAGTGGCGTACCCAGGAAAAAAATGAAGGGTGTGCACACTCTAAAAAAAATCCCCACCTAATCCATGTGTCAGAAAAAATATGTCAAAATAATAACATGAGTAGCTTAATGCAAATCTCACAACAATTTAGTTCACAAAATATATCTCAAATGTGCTCAATTACAATACGAGTAGTCTTACATGAAAGAAGAACAAGTAGAAAATTACATCACTAGGTAACTCTACGTTTTTGCATTGCCATGAAAGCATCAACTATGTCATCTTCGCTTACTTCCATGAACACATCCCGTTCAATAAATGTCACCAAGCAATCATTCAAGCGATCATCACTCATAGTAGTCCTCAACTTATTTTTCACTAGATTCATTGCTGAAAACACTCTTTCAACACTCACCGTTGCCACGGTAAAATCAATATCAATTTGATGAGTAAGTAGACCAAATCATAAAGAACATGCTTCTTTGTTGCAACAAGCATAATAGAGAGCTCACCAATATTACTTGCATTTCTAAACCTATCATCTTGTCTCATATCATCAATAAAATTAGTAAGTTGAAATTCTAGCCTTATCAAATCTATGCTTGAAATGTCCATGGGATAGAATTCAGCAAGTCTCATTACCTTGAGTGCATCATAAGAAGCAAATGAATTGAGGGGATTCAGGCCCTGTTTGGTTCATAAGTCTTAGGACTTTTTCTAGTCCCAACTAAAAAGTCTCTAGTCCCTAAAAAGTCCCTCCCTATTTGTTTCCAGAGACTAAAAAGTCCCTAGTCCCTTCCTAGAGGTTATTAAATGACCATGTTGCCCCTAGTATATACTCCCTCCGGTCCTTTTTACTCTGCATATTATAATTCTCTAAAGTCAAACTTCACAAAGTTTGACTGTATTTATATAAAAAAATATCAACATCTGCCATGTTAAACACTACAAGAAATATGTCAACTTATGACCACCACTATTGGTCACTGAATGGTCACAAATTTCCATTTATGACCTTTTTGTGACAAAAAACATAAGGTCAAAAGCTGGGCATCGTAAACTGACTATAGCGACCTTTAACAAAAGGTCGTTGATCCTATGACCTTCTGTTTTGGTCGCTAGCTCTCTCCCCAGGCCATGTCGGATCCGACGTGGCAAGCTGATGTGGCACAAGATTCAGCCCGGTCCAATTCAGTTTTCTACATGGGCCGAGCCCATTAATTCAGCCTTTTTATTATTTTTTCATGTGAATTTTTGGTCGGCTACATGGGCCACGCCCTACAATTCGGCCTTTTAATTTTCTAGGCCATGGCCCTTTTGCAAACCATTTCATTAGGCCTTTTTGTAAGGTTTTACAGAAATGCACAATATTCCAGTCCACTATTATTTGGGCTGTAGCATTTTTGATCCAGTAGACCATTTGGTCTTTTTGTTATTCACTGATTTCCAGTTTACACATTTGAATAGCAAACACTCAATAATTCTCTCAATTAAATGATTAAATTCAGAAATCATTCATCCAAATACACACAACAGCACATACAAGTCTGCACGTCCAACCTCAACTAAAACAAGCAAAAACAGATACACATCAACTAAAGTTGTGGTGCGCTTCCATCACAGCAGCAGCAACCTAAGCGACATTAGATCACCAAAAAGAAACAATGCCATCAACATGAGGCGGTAATCCAACTTCATCACTTTGTGAGGAGCAGCGCCACCAGGAGGATGCCGATCGCCTCTGGTACCTGGCCACAGGTCACATCAGAAATATTCAGAAATCAGTTGAACATAATTGACTACAAAAGAAATCAAAATTGAACAGAATTGTCATGCTTGTCTACTTTCAGGAAAGTTAATACATATTTCCATGCTTGTCTACCAAAGAAATTGTATCAACTTAACACTTAGTCATGCATAAGTGTTTCACATCAAAAACATACAGCAGTGCAGACTCAAAATTGTATCGACTTAACACTTAGTCATGCATAAGCGTTTCACATCAAAAACATACAAAATTTGGAGTAGGAAACTAAATCTCTAAATACTCCAGCTGCAAATACTGCTAACACTAATAGGCTAGTAGCAAATACTATATTTTTGGAGTTTTAACAAATGTTCAGTAATTTATGGAGTACAGCAGCAACATCACGTTAAGAAAGTGAGCTAAATCATCACATTTTCAACTCTAAAGGTGCGGCAGGTCCTAACCCTATCATAGGCATACGCGCAAACAGGTGCATGACAGTGTTAAGTTTTATACAAGGATGTGGCTTATTGAAACTGAAAGTCCAAGTAAAAGTCGTCAAGAGCAAAAATAATGAAATGTTTAGTCCCAGGTTTGTGAACTACGCAGCAATTCTTTTAAACTTGTAATACGAAGGCTGAGTTAGTACGCAGAATGTCTGTAAGCTACAACATGGCCCATCCAAGCACAGCCCAACCCGTCAGCTACAAAGAGCATGAAATAAAAACAAAATACCATACTTAATTGGAGCTTTATTTTTTTTTGTTCTTACACGGGCCACTAATAAATAAAGAGTCAGAAAAGCGTCTGAATGGAATCGAGGCTCTGTTTTAGGTAGCAAAGTGGCAAGCAATCTATTTGTGCAGCAGCAATTCTAGGCTTCACTCTGCTCATGATATACTAATGACTTCTAGCATAAAAAAACACTTCTGGCCTAGTAAGCAACAGTATAGCATGCACTTATTAAATTCTTAAGAGTAGCACATGCATTGTTTATTAAGGTAATCATATGTTACAGTTTGTGTTAAAATCTCCTAGGAGTTCAAAGGATGGAAACAATCTACTATGGAGAAGTGAAGGACCCCAAGTACCTTAAGAGTAGCACATGCATTATACAACTCTTCTTTACGAGTATCTCCGAAACCATCAGTGTTACCTGTAAAAGTGGTAGTCATCACATGGAAAAATTAGCCAAGCACAGCTCTAATATGGAAAGAAGCACTTCTGTATTTCTATTATATATGCTAGAGAAACTGATTTCTAGTGTTAAAACGTGCAGCTCTGTATACATAATTTTGGTAAGCTAGGCAGAAGCTTAAATATTGAGTGTACAGAAATAGTCATGTGTATGCATATGTAAATCAATATGTCAAATTTATGGCCAACTAGAGATTCATGTATACAATTTGCTAGAGAAGAAAATAACAAGTCAGTTTGTAGCTAGCCTACCAGCAGTTTAACAACACTAATAGATTTGCATTTGATGCTGCCACTTAATTTCAAGACATGACAAGACAAAAAGCATGGCATCAACACGAGCATCAATAGCATACTAACACCTAAATTGATACTAAATTAATGGAGTCCCATCCATCCATGAGAAAAGAAAGTGCCTTTGGTTGATAAAGAGAAGAGAAGACTACCTCTTGCTAGGATCAAACCAGAGGATACCAGCGCATCCACCCATGAGCAGGTTGTGTGGCTCGAGGTCATGGTCCCGTACACCGCGTTCGTGGCAAATGATACAACATCATGGAGTGGGATAACATGTTTAGCAGTACAGGTTATATAGTAAGCAAGCAAGCAATTTGGCAAGCTATGTTGCAAGATAATTGTTGTGTTGCTAACAATCACCATGTAAGAATGCTTTGTTGTACTAATACATGCACATCAAGCGAGAGTGGTGTTCTATTCTTACCACATAGGCACAAGTAAGATGATGCCCGATTCGCCCTGCTTCTCCACAAGACTCGACCAGGAGCACAAGATAGTAGGCTGGTAACAAAATAACAAGCCACACATAAGACTGTTATGCCCTGGACAACTACAGAGAAGAAAGCAAAAGTAACCAGAATAGTAGAGGTGTGGTGATCAAGTATATAAACACTCCTAGCAGCTAATTATATAAGGGCATTGCTCATAATGAAGAGCAAAGTATTTTTATGGGGAGGAAAGGCTCCCAGCTTCACCACCCCCAGGATATGCATTCAAACAAGAATTTATTAGTGAAGAACAAAAAGAGCGGCTCCCCTGTTTTTTGCTGGAACAACAGTAGCCTAGCTTAGCTTCAAACAAGAATAACGAATTTGTAAGACATGTATGTCTGCCATAACCAAGCAAGCGGATTCAGTAGCTACTTAAACAGTTTAATAGTTGGACTCCGGAGACAATTCTTAGTGCTTCAAATCATTCAGTTATCTGAATAAACAGTACAGAAAAGAATTGAAGATCTCAATGATAGTAGTAATTGGAGGGATAAATCAACACTTCTTCTAAGGACAATAAGATGATTGGTGCCACGCAGTGTGGGGTCTCATCAGTCACCAAGCTGAACATGAGTGTTTAAATTTGCCAACTAGGACTAACAAAAGTGCCAAACAGAGCTTTTCAGGCTACAACAGCAACATATTAAACTATCATGGACCTACCTAACTCTCAAAGCACTAATCCATCCCCAATTAGTTCAGATAAAAAATCCCACATGGCTAAATGGGCATGCACCTCTCTGTAATTCTGCAGATAAACCTTGAGGGGCTCAATGTACTCCTAAAAGCCTAGCGTGGCCATCGCCCAGAGCAGGTCATCGATGTTGATGGTCTTGCACTTCTCCCTCTGGCACTTGTCACTCGCCCTACAATACAGACAAGACAAAATGGCAACAGGTCAGCACCAGACCACACTTGATTCGGGCAGGCAAAACAGAGCGGCAACGGTCAACAGAGGCACTCACTCGCTGGCGATGAAGCAATGAACTCTGAGATGCACTCCCGCAGGGTCTCCTTGGCGTCCTTGGCGATCTTGCCGTTGGCCAGGATGGCCTTCTTCATGATGCTGCTGATGTTGGCGATGGGCAGGAACCTGTCCTGCTCTCTGACGCTGCCGAAGCCGCCGCCCGGCGGGCTCGCCGGCGCGTCTGACATCCGGCCGCCCTCCTGCAGCACACCAGCAACCCCGACAGATCCATCAGCGCACCGGCGCACCAAACCCTAGACCCCGACTTCCGGAAGCGCGGGGAGAGAGGTGAGGGGAGAGGGTGGCATACCTTATATAGACGGGCATGTAGAGGGAGGGAGGGAAGGTGGTGAAGGGGAATGGAGGTGCGGTGAGCGCGGCGAGCGACGTCCCCGTGCTCCGCGAGCCTCTGCGGCGCCTTTCTGGCCACCGGAGGAGCTGAGGGCCGAATCCGCTGCGGTTGGCTCGCCTGCCCAAGCCCCGTCGGTGGAGAGCGCCTGCTCGATCCAGATCGAGGTCCTGATTGGCTTGGGGTTGCCTGCGAATCTTGGGGGCGGCTCTGGGCATGGGCTCGATCTTGGGTCGGCCTCAACCTCGTCTACGGCGAGGGTCGTCGATGGTGGCGGTGGCGGTGGGGTTGGGGGCGGCGGCAGATCAAGATCTGAGGGAAGGAGAAGGGGGTGGGGTTGGGGGCGTGGGCGGAGAAAGAAGAGCTGGAAGCGGGAGCGAGGTTTGGGTGCAGCGCGAGGGAAGGAGGGTGCCGCCGGTGACAGAAAGGAAGGAGGGCGCCGCCGGTGATAGAAAGGAAGGAGGGCACCGCCGGTGCCAGCGCGAGGGAAGGAGGGCGTGGCGCGAGGGGTGAGGGAGAGGCCGATCTGGATCGGGGACAGAGAGAGGGAGGCGGCGGGCGGAAGGAAGGGACGAGAGGTGAGAGAGAGGTAGGGTTTGGTGCGGTGGGTTTTTTTCCTTTCTTTGCATGGACGGATGGATGGACGATGGATTGCTAGCAATGGATGGTAGGATGTCTGCCATCTCATCGATCCATGCCACAAATGGTTCCACCAATCACAATGTAGTACACACTTTGACGATTTTATAACCATCTAAATTGGTCGTAATCAATTAAATAATATGCTAAATCATGTCACCTATTTTATAACATCATAGAATTAGAAAAAAATAAGAACAATAGCATCGTGTCACAAGTGAGACTTGTTTTTCAGAAAAATAACAAACCTGGAATAATACAAATATCTTTAAAAACTGATCTAAAAAATGAGTTTTATTTGCAAAAAAACATTTTCAACCTTTGGAGTGTCGAAAATGGTATATTTTTTTTGAAGCACCTACCAATATTTGTTGCAAAATGGCACCACTCTATTTTTCAATAATATTAGATCATATTTTAGGTACAATTGACCAAATGCTTGTGTCTCAATAGCTGTCTATCCACCTCTCGTCAATAATTGAGGAGGTTTTTTAAGTGCCCATTTTTCATTTTTCGAGTGTCCAAAAGGGGTTTTTTGTGAAGAACCTACCAAATAATTGTTGCGAAATTGGACCAAATCATTTTTCTAAAATGCTATGCCATATTTAATGCACAATTGACCAAATGGTTGGGTGTAAAGAGTTTTGATCCTCCTCTCGTGAAAAAGACAAATTTTCGCCGATTCAGTTGGAAGCGGGTCAAATTTGAACTGTAGCTGCCTTATAGTTTGCTCTTTATTTTTTCCAAAAATCATTTCTAGGTACATAAGTTTCTATTTAATCAGAGAAACACCAAAAAAATTCCAAGATTCAACCACTAGCTAGGAACGGTCAAACCCGCCGTTTTGACCGCATTTTGAAACGGGCATAAAAAATTCAAAAAAAAATCGAAAAATTGGGAAACCTTCGCATTGTGTCATTATATGTGGCCAAGTTCCCAAGAAAAATAACAAACTTGTAATACGGCAATTCTTTTAAAAAAAGTGTTCTCAGAAATGAGGTATCATGCGTGAAGATTCATGGCTTTCAAGCCAAATGATCAATCTTATGGCCACATTCATGGCATAGTTTGTTTAAATGATCTCATATTGTGCACAAGGGTGCATATTGGAATGGAAAACAATGTTGCCTAAGGAAGTTTTCATTTTCGTTGGATGAAAAAACCATTTTCCATTTTTCGAGTGCCCGAAAGGAGGTTCTTTTGTGAAGGAACTACCAAATAATTGTTGCAAAATTGGACCAAATAAATTTTCTAAAATACTAGGACATATTTAATGCACAATTGACAAAATGGTTGGGTGTAAAAAGTTTTGATCCACCTCTCATGAAAAAGACAAATTTCCGCCGATTCAGTTGGAAGCGGGTCAAATTTGAACTGCAGCTGCCTCATAGTTTGCTATTTATTTTTTTAAAAAATCATTTCTAGGTACATAAGTATCTATTTAATCAGAGAAACACCAAAAGTTTTCCAAGATTCAACCACTAACTAGGAACGGTCAAGCCCGCCGTTTTGACCGCATTTTAAAACGGGCATAAAAAATTCAAAAAAAATCAAAAAATTGGGAAACCTTCGCATTGTGTCATTATATGTGGCCAAGTTCCCAGGGAAAATAACAAATTTGTAATACGGCAATTATTTCAAAAAAGTGTTCTCAGAAACGAGCTATCACGTGTGGAGATCAATGGCTTTCAAGCCAAATGATCAATCTTATGGCCACATTCATGGCATAGTTTGTTCAAATGATCTCATATTGTGCACAAGGGTGCATATTGGAATGGCAAACAATGTTGCCTAAGGAAGTTTTCATTTTCTTTGGACGAAAAAACCATTTTCCATTTTTCGAGTGCCCAAAAGGAGGTTTTTTTGTGAAGGACCTCCCAAATAATTGTTGCAAAATTGGACCAAATCAATTTTATAAAATACTAGGCCATATTTGATTCACAATTGACCAAATGGTTAGGTGTCAAATGCCTTGATCCACCTCCGGTGAAAAAGACAAATTCTCGCCGATTCAGCAGGAAGCGGGTCAAATTTCAACTGTGCCTGCCTTGTAGTTTGCTCTTTATTTTTTCAAAAAATCATTTCTAGATACATAAGTATCTATTTAATCAGAGAAACATCAAAAAAATTCCAAGATTCAACCACTAGCTAGGAATGGTCAAACCCGCCGTTTTGACCGCATTTTGAAATGGGCATAAAAAAATTCAAAAAAAATTGAAAAATTGGGAAACCTTCGCATTGTGTCATTATATGTGGCCAAGTTCCCAGGAAAAATAACAAACTTGTAATACGGCAATTCTTTTAAAAAAGTGTTCTCAGAAATGAGCTATCATTCGTGAAGATTCATGGCTTTCAAGCCAAATGATTAATCTTATGGCCACATTCATGGCATTGTTTGTTCAAATGATCTCATATTGTGCACAAGGGTGCATATTGGAATGGCAAACAATGTTGCCTAAGGAAGTTTCCATTTTCGTTGGACGAAAAAGCCATTTTCCATTTTCCGAATGCCCGAAAGGAGGTTTTTTTGTGAAGGAACTACCAAATAATTGGTGCAAAATTGGACCAAATCAATTTTCTAAAATACTAGGACATATTCAATGCACAATTGACAAAATGGTTGGGTGTAAAAAGTTTTGATCCACCTCTCGTGAAAAAGACAAATTTCCGCCGATTCAGTTGGAAGCGGGTCAAATTTGAATTGCAGCTGCCTCATAGTTTGCTATTTATTTTTTCCAAAAATCATTTCTAGTTACATAAGGACCTATTTAATCATAAATACATGGCTTGGTGGCGATACGTCGAGGTTTGGGCGGTGGCCGAGGGCCCCAACTCTAGAGCGCGTAAACTCGCATGCCCGTCGCGTGGTCACCGCGTGACCGTAATGTTGCCATGTGTTCTGGGCGGCTTAGGCATGTCTAGTGGGTTGGGCACTCCCCAGGTTGGTGCTAGGAAGAAAATTACAACATAAGATTCTCACGAGAAGACCGATCGATGCTCAAACATGAATTAGCAGCCAAGTGTTTGATTAGCGGTACGGGAAATGCACATGGACAATGGGCGCGAGTTTTGGCTGAGGATGATAATCTACTAAGGAGAATGTCTTCACAAATTTTTAGCTCAAAAGGAGGATCCTAGGTGGTACTTGCTTTGCAAAGTACCACGCTGGACAAAAATATGAATGTTGAAGCTGAGCTCAAAATAATGAATGGATTGAGCTGAAATTTTGTGGAGGATGGTTATTTGGGCATAGGAAAGCATTGTAGAAAATTGATACCATTTGGACATGCCAAAGTAGTACTTCCTTCACAATGCTCTTCTATGGACAGAAACTTGGGAAAACTAGTGAGAGAGATTGGATGAATGAAATGAGCTCAAAATTGGTCTAGGTAAGTTACTTAGGTATGGTCATGCGCTGGTCAATTTTCAGATCATTTGGGTAAGCCTAACTAGTACTTACTTCACAAAGCTTCTCTCGAGGTAGAAACTTTGGAAATTTTCCGAGAAATATTTACTAGGAAAATTGAGCTGAATATTATCATGTGGCAATGATTTGGGTATGTAAGAGTGCCCGAAAAGTTTGAGGGTAATAGGAGGGGTCTATATAACACTTGCTTTGCAACGTGCCAATTTGGCCATAAAATATAAATTGAACCTGGGCTCACATAGATGATTTGACTGAGCTGCAATTTGGAGGAGGGTGATAATTTGGGCATATGAAGAAATGTATAAATTTCATGTCATTTAGAGATATAAAAAAGGTACTTCCTTCACAATGCTTCTAGGTGGACAAAAACTTTGGAAATATGCCGAGGAAGATTTGCTAGGCAAATGGAGCTGAATTTTGTCATGCAGTAATGATTTGGATAGGAAAGAGTGCCCAAAAATTCCTAGGGCAATCAAGAATATATAAATAGCACTTCCTTCATAAAGTGTTGTTGTGAACATAATAGGAAAATGAATATTGTTGAATTAGTTTTGAACTAGGCAAGTAAGGATTTTTACATATTTGATGAAGATATGACCCAAAGAATTTATGAGATTTTTTTGGGAATTTTGGGAATGATAGAAATATAGGTTGCTTCACAACCAAGGGCAAAAACTGCCACATGGACATGACACATAGGCAAAACTGATGAGATGGCGCCTAATCATCACAACCCACCACAATCTACAAGGCTATGACCATCTATATTGGTCATTAACAACTAGAAATAAGGCAGCGGACTAGCACTGTTTGCTTTGTGACGATTTCGTGTAAGGAAATTACGACCTTTCTGACCAAAATGGTCGCAATGGTTTAGGGTTTGGAGCCCCCTGAACAGCTTTTGACCAATTGGTCTAAAATGGTCATAAATTTATGACCAATTCTTCGAGGGTCACTGACAGAAGGTCATAAGTTGACATATTTCTTGTAGTGAAAGTTATACAATATGAAACTTTAAGTCATGACACATCTATTGGTATTGATTTCAGATTATGAATGTTGGTACTTTCTTCTATAAAGTTGGTCAAATTTTACGAGCCTTTACTTCAGTCAAATCTTATATGCAAACTAAAAAGGACCGGAGGGAGTAGAAAAATAACAATCAAACAATACCATGGGGTGGCGGGCCATTGAATGCATGGAGGGGCATTGTTGGAAAAGTCCCATAAAAGACTCTCCTTGAGAGTCTTCTTCATTTAGTCCCAAATGCCTAGTTTAGTCCCTAAAAAGTCCCTCCCGTTTGGTAAAAAAGTCTCTAAGAGGGACTTTTTCTAGTCCCTACACAAAAAAGTCCCTGGAAACAAACAACCCCTCAAAGCCGACATGCAAATAAGCAACTCGGTATTAACCTCATCAAACCGACTGTCAAGCTCTTGAATGGTTTGATCAATGACACCAAGATATACTTCTCTTCTATAACGATCATCATTTGTTTGTACTTCATAATACCGACGTGATCTTCGATTTGGCTCATAAATATCCTCCCACAAAGGAACTTGAATGTCATGTTTGTTGCAAAATAAGGTTAGCTTTGCAAGAAAATCTTCCCAACCATGAGACCTCATGTGTTGCATTCTACTCTTTGCCAAACTAGCAAGTGTCATTGCATTGACAATATCTTAATCTCTCTTTTGCAAAGATTTGGACAACTCATTTGTGTAGCCAAGAATAACAAGCATCAAGTGAAGATTGAAAACAAAGTCAAATGATTCAAAGGCTTGAGCAACTCCATGTATTCTTGTCCACTCACTTCTTTTGTGAAGGATCTTTTCCAATAGCATCAAGTACTTTAAGGATTGTGGAATACATGCTAACAATGTGCATAATGGTTTTTAAATGAGAACCCCAACGAGTGGCGCCGGGTCTAGCTAGTCACATCTCTTGATTTAGCCCACTTCCACTTTCAATCTCACCCATTTCAAGTGCTTCCAACACCTTTTGAGCTCTAACATCTCGAAGCATGTCATGGCGCTTACAACAAACTCCAACAATATTGAGCAAATAAGAAACATGATCAAAGAACCACAAACATGGTTCATTGTCCTTTGCCACAGCTATAAGAACCAACTGAAGTTGATGTGCAAAACAATGGATGTAATAGGCAGAGGGTGACTCTTTCATGATCAATGTTTTCAACCATTTAATCTCCCCTTTCATGTTGCTAGCCCCATCATATCCTTGCCCACGTATTTGACTAGGAGTCAAATGATGATCTTTAAGCAAAGTTTGAATTGCATCCTTAAGTGACAATGAAGTTGTATTGGCAACATGAACAACTCCAAGGAACCTCTCACATCCTCTTCCCGATTTGTCAACAAATCGTATGAAGAGAGCAAGTTGTTCTTTATGAGATGCATCACTAGACTTCGGCCGTCGGGACGGGAGGCACGGGCGGGAAGAGCTCCTCCGGGGCGGCGGCGGCCCTCTGGTCCGGGTCGATGGGTCGGCGGCTCGCGGGTCGCGGCGCTTGCTGCTTGCTAGCTGTTCTCGCCAAAGGGAAGGAGCTCCCGTGGCCGGCACTGCTTCGACTTTGAAGGGGAGCAGCAGCTGCTGAGTGGGTGATGCGGTGAGCGCCGAGCGGCAGCGCGTCCTGGTTGGGCAGCGGCCGAGCGAGAAGGGATTAGGCCATTAGGTCGCGCCGCTCTGCCTATCTCTCTCTCTCGCTCGCTCTGTCCGGGTCTCTCACGTGATGGCAGTTAGGCCTAGCTGGCTGGCTTAGTTAAATTGGGCTAAAATATTATATGGTATAAAAAAATTCTCACAAACTCTGGGTGTGCCACGGCACACCATGCACACACGCTAGGTCCGTCACTGATCCGGAGCTCTGACCCGACCTCGACAGTGTGCTGGTACTGCCTTATTAGGTCGGCAGGGCAGATGGATGACTCGCTGTTCTCCGAGGGAGCCCGCCGGGTGCTTGCCGGTGCATGGGCGCATTTTTTTTTGAAATGAAGGCGTGCCCCCGGCCTCTGCATCATAATGATGCATGGAGCCATCTTATTAAAAAGTCTCGAAATATCATAAAGTCACAAAGGTATTACAGCTCGCAAGCAGAGCAAAAAAAAAGAAAATAAAAGTACATGCTCAGAATCACAACTGTAAGGGAAAAAAAGAGGATAAGCTCCCTAGGCTCCTATCCTGTTATGTGACCGTCATCCGAACCGGTTGAATATAACCCGTGCTACCATCTCCCATTGGTTGAACCCAGTAATCAAAGGCTTCCTAGAGTTCGTAGGAGTGAGTAAGGACCACGTACGGATCCAAGCTGTAGCTTTGAAAATAACCTGCAAGAAAATTAAAGTGTGTTGTCTATTAAAAATCAAATCATTCCTACAGTTCCATACAGCCCACAAAAGCGCACATATTCCAATCCAAATATGAGCAGCAGTATCATGGTCAACCCCAGCTAACCACGTTCCAAACAATGATTCAATGTTAGCTGGGGGATTAATATTGAAGGCAATATGGATAGTTTTCCAAAGCAATTTAGTGAGAGGGCATTCAAGGAATAAGTGTTGTATTGTTTCATCATGATCACAAAAACAAAAACGTGAACTACCTACCCATCGTCTCTTGATTAAGTTGTCCTTAGTGAGTATTACTTGCTTGTGGACAAACCATATAAAAATATTAATACGCAAGGGAACCTTAATCTTCCAAATATGCAACGATCTCGAGATTGGGCTAGAATTAATCAAATCTATATAAAAAGATTTCACCGTGAAAACTCTATTCTTAGCTAATGTCCATTGCGTCGAATCCGGCTGGTCGGAAAGTTGAACACCTATCAATCTCCAAACCAAGTGCAACCAAGCAGTCCATCTCTCACCAACTAACGCACGCCTAAACTGGATATTCAAGGGGATTGTTTGGAACACGGTACCTACGTAATCCTCCTTGCATTGTACAATATTATAAAGGGTGGGATACTGTACGGTCAGGGGTGTTGCTCCTAACCATGTATCCTCCCAAAATCTTGTTGACGTCCCATTGCCAACCAATAATTTGACCCTACGAAAAAATAAATCATTCACTCTCATAAGCTCTTTCCAGAATGGCGAGTCAGTTGGTCTCATGGTAACCTGGGCGAGCGTTTTCGACTTCAAGTATTTATTGCGCAAAAGTTGTGCCCATATGCCCTCCGGCTCTATCTCCAACCTGTAGAGCCACTTGCTCATAAGGCATTTATTCTTGATTTCTAAGTTCTCAATACCAAGACCTCCTTGGTCTTTTGGCCGGCAAAGGATGTCCCATCGCGCCAGTCGGTATTTTCTTTTGGCCTCATCTGACTGCCAGAAGAAACGAGATATGAAGAAATCAAGTCGCTCTCATAGGATTTCGAAGAAAGAGAGTAGGAACATCGGCATACTGGTCAATACCGAATTAATCAGCACTAGCCGACCTCCATAAGACATAAGCTTACCCTTCCAGCAGCTCAGCTTTTTCTCAATTCGATCTTCAATACAATTCCATTCTTTATTAGACAACTTACGGTGGTGAATTGGTATGCCCAAATAACTAAATGGTAACGACCCTAATTCACACCAGAACAGTTGTCTATATGTGTCTTGTTCGTCTTTGGCCTTCCCAAAGCAGAACAACTCACTTTTGTGAAAGTTTATCTTTAATCCAGACAATTGTTCAAAGAGGCACAATATAAGTTTCATATTGCGCGCTTTAGCAATGTCATGTTCCATGAATAGGACGGTGTCATAAGTATACTGCAAGATGGAGACTCCTCCATCGACCAAATGGGGAACTAAACCCTCCACCTGACAATGTTGTTTGGCTCTGCCAATAAGAATGGCCAACATACCGGCCACTATATTAAATAAGAGAGGAGACATGAAATCTCCTTATCTCAAACCCTTATGTGTCTGAAAGTAATGACCGATATCATCATTAATCTTGATTCCGACACTACCATTCTGGACTTGAGAACCCACTTGGTTCCTCCAAGCCTCACTAAATCCTTTCATGTGCATTGCCTGCTGAAGAAAAGGCCATTTAACTTTATCATATGCCTTTTCAAAATCCACTTTGAAGATAACCCCATCTAGCTTCTTCTAATGGATTTCATGAAGCGTTTCATGCAGCACGACAACCCCTTCAAGTATGTGTCGCCCCGGCATGAACGTTGTCTGACTCGGTTGTACCACTGAATGAGTAATTTGTGTCAATCTATTGGTATCAACCTTTGTGAAAATTTTGAAACTCACATTAAGAAGACATATTGGCCTAAATTGTTCAATCTGAACCGCTTCTTCTTTTTTGGGTAACAGCGTACTCAGGCCAAAATTAAGATGAAACAGCTCGAGATGGCCACTAAAGAAGTCATGAAACATAGGCATAAGATCATTCTTAATAATATGCCAACATTTCTTATAAAATTCAGCTGGAAACCCATCTGGCCCCGGTGCTTTATTCGGTTTCATTTGTGAGATGGCTTTCAAAACCTCCTTCTCAGTAAATGGTGCAGATAGAATATCATTCTCCTCTATCTGAAATTGAGGTATATCTCCAAAAACTGATTCATCTAGGGCCACCGTGCTTGCTTCCGGATGCCCAAAAAGTTGTTTATAGTAATTAGAGATATACGCTTTCAAATTCTCATGCCCTAGAATTGTCCCCTCGTCCTGTTCGAGTTGTATGATTTTTTTTCTTCCTATGTTTACCATTCGCAACCATATGGAAGAATTGTGTATTATCGTCCCCTTGGACAATCTTAAGCACTTTAGCACGCAATGCTCACTTGAGCTCTTCTTCTCTAAGAAGAGCGCGTAAGCTTTGCTCAGTTTTGGACTTGGAGTGTTGCTCGGTAATCATAAGAAGATTGCTTTCGGCTTTTAAATCTAAAGTCTCAATTAAATGAGTAAGGCGTTCTTTCTCTTGCAAGACGAGGGGACAATTCTAGGGCATGACGCTGTTCTACCAAGTCCGCTTTGTCATTTCTGTGGTATTTGTGAATGGGTTAGGGAGCCCTTTTTGTGTGGCCCGGCATGCTTGTTCCGGCTTGTTGCCTAAACGTAGCCACGGGCTCAGGGTAGTATTCTCAGCACTGTTAAGACCTTGTATCACGATAATTTTCCTAAGGGGTTCAGTGCGTATCTTCGCAATAATTCTCAAAGTATAAGAACAAAGTGGTTTTGATATGAATTACATGATCGGGCTAAGTTATAGGACCACACTTGTAAGATACCTATGCTACATTACGGAATCACATGAAATGTAGTGGAATAACAAAAGTACAAACCCAAATGTACTATAGTAAGATATTTGTCGAGAGAATGTTATGCTCTAGCCAAACAAAAAAGGTTTTTGTACAATGACGCTACAAACATCACAGAGTTACATGGAGCCACACACCAGCTACACTACTATGATCTTACTCCACAGAGACTAAAAATGTCTTTGTACAGTTGATTGACAGTGAGAACTCAGAAGAGCATTGGTGCAGTCCCTCTTCTGAACTTCTCTGTTGCTTCCATGGTCAACTGGCCCACGCGATTTTTGGGTGTCCATCTTTTCACTGTTGCTTCCATGGTCAGATGGCCCCCGTGGGCGGCGATTTCCTGTCATCATATGATGTGTTGTTGATGCGAAGGCAGGCCGCGGAAAAGGACGGGGCACAAAACACGATTGGCGAGGATGTGGTGGCGGGGTGGCTTGGACGGCGAATGTGTATGTCCTACAAATCACCGGCTGTTGTTGCCGACCCTTGGGCAAGAAGATACATGATGCTAGTACATAATATCACGAAGAGAGTGGTTTTTCTACACCTCACGGTGCATCCACACTACACCTACCCAAGAAAACATAGTAAAATATTTTGGAAAAAACTGAAATTTGTGAGAATGATCATGAACAAAAGTTATAGGTGCTTGCAAAGTTTCACTCAAATGATATTCTATGAGCTCCGTAAAAAACATTTACTCAAAATGTATGTGCACTCTTTGAGCAAAATTTGTAATTTTGTTTTTTTCGTACAGAACTCCTCGGTTGTCATTTGACCACCAAACTTTGCAAGCATCTATAACATTTGTTCATGAGTAGTTTTAACATGGTCCCTCTTACCTCCTCTTTTCACACGAGAGGTAAGAGTATACAATAAATCTGAGCCGTTGATCTCATTAATCGGTGGTCTGATTAACTCCGGTTTACAATAACAGGAAAAAAGAAGGTTAGAGCAACTCCAACAGTTCCCCTAGAAATCTTCCCCTAAAAGTGGTTTTTTGGCCTTTTCGTAGAAGTTCGGGGAAGTTTTTTGAAAGGAACTTTTATTAGTTCCCCTACTAATCTTTTTCCCCTAAATGCATTTTTGGCCTTTTCGTAGAAGTTCGGGGAAGTTTTTTGAAAGCATCTTTTGTTAGTTCCCCTACTAATCTTTTTCCCCTAAATGCATTTTTGTTTTATTTTCGATGAGGCAAAAAATTAGATGATTGCTAGCACCCACCAGACAGTGAGACTGGCAGGCCGTGCGATGTCCGCTGGCGAGGGGTGTGGCAGCGGGCGTGGACGGCGGCGCATCCAAGACGGCGGAGGACGGCCGTGATGGCGGCGGTGGGTGGCGCTGGCGCGTGAGGCGGCGGCGTGCATGGCGGTAGTGGTGGGAGCGGGCGATATAGTGGCGGGTGGTGCGGGCAAGGCGGCGGCGGGTGGAGTGGGCGAGGCGACGGCGGGCATGGTGACAGTGGCGGGCGTGGGTGATGGCGACAGGTGGTGCAGGCAAGGCGACAACCGGTGGCAGAGGCCTAGCGGGGACGGCGGGCGGTGGCCCGGGCGGAGGCGGTAGGTGTCGCGGGCGAGGCGGAGGCGGGCGGCGCAACGGTGTTCCAGCGTGGGCGGCGACGGCTTTGCAGCAAAGTTTCGGCGGAGTGGCTGGGTTCCGATGAACCGCACATGAAAGTTTCAGGCGGTTGCTATCCCACCAAAAAGATACGGAAAGGACATCTTCCCGTAAATCAGTAGGGAGAAATGACATTATTTATGAGATCCTGTAAAGATAAAGCCAGTTTACAGGACTGTTGGAGAGGAGAGTTTTTTTTGCCCCAACTTTCCATAAGCGACGGTTATTTTAAAGGGAGTTGTTGTTTGACAAAAAACTCCGCATAACATCGATGATCTAAGATGTGAAATACTTCAATAAATCCTGATCGATGGACGTGCGTGACAACGCTTTGAGCAAACAGCCGACACCATACGCTGAAAAGCGGCAAATCGAGTCGGCGAGATCAATGGCGGCGGCGCTCCTGCAGGTGGCGAGGAGGCTTTGCTTCCGGCTCGGGAAAAGAATGGTACTTCTTTGCTCCTGTAACTATGGACCCCCTATCCGTGCTGCCCGCTCTCTCAAGCGGTGTTGCTGCCGATTCCTCCATCCTCTTTGCTCCCCCAGCCTTTTTCTGTTGTTGGCCCCCTCCCAGGGCCGTCTCCAGAAATTTGGGGGCCCGGGACAAAAATAAAAATAGGGCCCTAATATTTTTTTGAAACATATAGTTGAAGAACTTATGTAAGTAAAGCATACTCTCCTTAATTATTTAACTTCAAATATGTCTGATTTGATACAATATTTAGGAAATATATCAAATACTAATGATAAAATAGCAAACATGGTGCTAAAGCAGTAAACTTCTAAACTGGACTCATTTTCTACCAAAAAGCAACATTCTTCTAGTATTTCTTGAAATGAAAACTTCGATCAAATCTTCATAATTGATCTTATCCAAGACATCATTTTCAAGTGCTATTGTTGCCAATCCATTGAGTTTTTCTTGTATCATAGTAGAACGCAAGTAGGATTTCAACAACTTAAGTTTGGAAAAGCTCCTTATTATAGTAATATTTCTGTTTAATGCATGGATATTTCTGTTTAATGGAGCAAAAAGTAATCTGAATCAATTCAATCTCTAGGAATTTTAGCACTGTATAGCTAAGAAAATAGATAAAGACTTCACCATATTACAGTAATAATATTATAAAATATTGTTTGCGCTGGCAAAATAAAAATAGGGTTTTGTCTACAAGGAATTACACCGGCAAAGGATGAATGAATCGCCGTGGGGCGTGGTCGGCGCCGGCGGCCGCATACGCACGGCTGAACGGACGTGTTTCCTCTTCCGCTGTAGCCCTCCTTGAGACCAGAGACCTCTGTCGCCGACTCGCCATCGCAGGCACCGAGCCGCCGTCACCCTTGCTTCTCGAGCGCTAACTTCGGTGCTAATCGAATGAGATTCTGCTAATCGATCGGGGTTAGGGAAACTAACAGACGGGCTGCAGCCTGCAGGGGCTGCATGCGTACTGTATTTGGGCTGCCTGGAGTGCGTTTTTACTGGGCCATTTATTATATATATGTGTGTACACATTCCTGGACTGGGGGCCCCCAAAATTTTGGGGCCCTGTGCGGTCGGCCAATTTGGCCTTGCCCATCGACCAGCCTGCCCCCTCCCCCGCCTGAATTATGCGCAAATCTTAATCTTTTCGAGCCCAGACCAAAAATCTTCGAGGGATATTGAAACTTGGAGCGAAAAATTCAGCTTAATTTGTGTGTGGTACAGGGTCTTTTCGAGCCAACGGCTGCCCAGGAGGATGCCGTGAACCGGGCTGTCCTGGAATCGATCAAGATTGATGATTTCGATGATTATGCTCTGAAGGCCTTCTGGTGTCACCGGCAGACTGGAGATGCTCCAGGTTTAACCCATGCTCAAGTGACCGAGATTCTCAAAGCTGTGTGTCAGATGCAGAAGAAATATGGCATAACAAGCAAGCGATCTTTGCTATTTTCTAGCTTTGTGAGGTCGATTCGTTGCAGGTCTTTCCTTCGATTATCAATGTAGTAAATAGAATGGGTTCGTTTGGATCTTTGTTGTTTCACAAAGTTTCTTTGTAGCTCAGGTTACATGGAACCTTTTATCCTCAACCCTCCAACCTTAAGATCCGTACTCTCCAACTAACTAACAACAACAAGATTTCTCTTTTTTGTTTCTCGAAAATGAAACAACGTATGAACTTCAAACTTTGCAGACCGAACAAACATTAGAACATCAATGTGTGAAAAAACATTCAGATTTTTTGGTCTGATATAAATATACAAAATGATTTTCTTTGAATAAAAATATTATTTCAAGTATTTAAAATACATGAAAAAATCTGAAAGTTTTTTCCTATATTGTAGTTAGAATGTATTGTTGTTCTGCAAAATTTGAAGTTCATATGTTGTGTCGTTTGAGAGAAACAAAAAAGACAAATGTGTTTGCACGGATCTTGATGCATAAATGGATGGCAAAGATAAGGGGTACCGTGTAGCCTGTTGTTTTCTTGCTTTGTAAGATTTCTAAATCTTAAACATATTTTGGAGTGTATGCTTTTGTTCTTGGTCTGCGAACATCTAGTTTTAGTTGTAGGTTTTTCTGTATGCTAGGGGCATGTTTGGTTACTCGCATCGATTTTGCCTGTATTGCATGGGTGTCTCACTTGGGTCTGTTTGAAGAAAAATATGAAAAAAAAACCATCATCTACACATCATTTGTTTGCTCCTGTCTAGGCTTCCTGCATTAGGGGGTCAATTTTGGCATGACGTTTGGTGTCCTGCATTGGTTCAGCTCATGCAACTACACGATGTTTGGTTATATACATGGGATATGACTAAGAGTTATCAGCTACACAGAACATGGTGGGCGGTGGCAACGGCGCAAGCACCTAGTTCACCGCACCGCCACCGTCGGACGCTGACGGTGTCTTGGACTAAGGGGCACAAACCCATACAGTCCAGAGTCCATGGGTCGGATTGTTGGTCCGCCAATCACTAGAAGGAAGGACTACCGAAGCCATCAAAACCCAACATGATCAAGATGGAAGCCTCCAGAGACTTGGCCTCTACTTTAAGGATTGCTCTGTAGTTTAAGGATTGCTCTGTAGTTGTCATATCGGTAACCGACCATATGTGTAAACCTAGGTACCCCCGGTGTATATATAAGCCGAGGGGTTTAGTCTTTAGAGGCACGATTACCAGACTAAGGGTTTAGAACACAATCATACGATCTTGAGGTAGATCATCTCGTACTCGATACTCCATCACATCGATATGACCAAAACTGGACGTAGTATTTTACCTCTTCGAGAGGACCTGAATTTGGATAAACATCGTGTCCCTATGTCCATTGTTAGCATTGTTCCGGGACCCAGAGCTTGGGATCCCTACCTGAAATCCACCGGTTTTAGCACCAACAATGGTGGCCCATGCAGGTCCCGCTATGTGGCCAAAATATATAGATCAATCTCTCTCCTTCAGATCAATAGCGACATCGGCTGCGGTGACATCATCGTCCCCAGCCAGCTTTTTGCGTTCGGCAGCGTCGTTCTTCACATCGATCCAACAGGACGCCTCGGCCGTGTTGAGAACCTTGCCCCAGATCAGATCATGAGATTTTGTAGTTTGGAATACACTGTTGATTCCCGTGATCTCACCCTCTTTGGTTGTTTTCTAGAGCTCTTTTATGGTATCCTGTATTGAATACAGGCCGTCCAATGGCAAAGATCCAAGAACTGTTAGATATCTGTACTGGTGAAAATGGATCAGCAGTATCGCTAGTACTGCGTGTCTCTCGTCCATCGGTATAGGCGCTTGCAGTTCATTATTCGGTGACTCTGCATCTCCGGCAGACGTCCCCGGACGCTTGTCCTCCCTTCGACCGTGCGCCTGCCGGCCGGGCCATCTCCCCTTAATTCGTCGTGATCGTGGACTGATGCTTCTGCAGGTATGACGTTATGGTCCGTCGCCGCGCGCCCCATCCTCACCCTAGCATCACGGTTATTGTGCCTTGTGCATGGCGGCAACGCATGCCAAACCACCCTGCGCCGCGGACGAGCTCGCCGCCGTCGACGACGAGGCCAGGATGTGCAAGATGTGCCAGTCTTCTGACGCCCGAAGAGCTGCGTCTTGGTGAGTGCCGGAGCGTGGCGGAACCTCTACTTCGGCCGCATCTCGCGGGACGTGGAGCTGCTCATCTGCCTTTGCTGTGAGGTCGACAACCACGCCCGTGTGCTAGAATGCTCACCCAGGCATGGCTCAACCTGCTTGTGTCCTGGTCGTTCAGAAGTATTGACCCACCAGAGCAATTCCCTTTGTGATCAACGGTGAGATCACACATATACTGCTCCCTCCCCGATAGCAGTATAGGGTACCGTAAAAACCCTTTTCTAGAACGGCTTGAGAACGCCACGGATGCCGTGGCCTTAACCTCGGACCAGACCATAGACTCGAACCTCCGATCAGGTCGCACCACAGAGCCAACTTCAAGTTTGGATGTGATCACTTCGGTATCAGACCAGGACCTCGCCCTGGCTAGTCCATGCTCCGAGGACGCATCACGTGCTTCGTCGAGCATAATGCAAGTCAGACCCGCCTACTGTCAAGAGATGGGCCCAGCAGAACTCTCGCTCTTGAATGAGATGTTGGAATGAATCCAGAAGCTCAGTATTTTGGACGATCAGTCCTCGTTCTATGACCAGATCGGATGTAAAGCCGATGATAGGGAAATTTACGTCCACCACCCACATAGTCACTACAGTCGAGGAATTAACCGACGTATTGGACTATGCCTCCGAGGAGGTGACCGACATGGATGAAGATGTCGGCGATCAGCCTAGCGCTTAAATATCCTACAGTGGCAGACCTAGCCCACTAGGCCAGGGTGGGCCAATAGTATAACTGTACATATACATTATTATTTTTCTATTATTTTTTAGCCTTTCTCCTATGGTATAAGACTATTTTCAAATCTCAGGGTTGGCCATGGCCCACCCTGTCCACCCTCTACCTTCACCATTGTCCACCTACCATGTCTACATGCTAGACACACCTAAGGACGATGAGAAAAAGGAGGAGAAAAAAGTTGTCCCCAATGCTGATGAAAGCATAGTAAACGCATCGGCAAGGGGGCACCAACAACCACAACACCGGTAATGGGACTCTCGGTAAGAACACCACCTCCAATGGTGACAAAAACCAAGGCAAGGGCGATGACATCGTGTCCGGTCCAATCGACGGTGCCGCAGGGACGGAGGACCTCGATGATCTTGACGATCCCGATGATAGCAACTACATGCCAGAATCAGAAGAGGATATAAGTCTTGGACCCGACGAATTCGATGTCCCCAAAGATTTCCTTGATCTAGAAACTTTTCAACGAGGACTCATTGCTTCCGCTCGAAGTATTAAAGAGGGCATGAGAAGCTAAAAGCCGATCAACACACGCTCAATGATAAGTAGGCAAAAGTCCTTGCAACCGAACAGGACCTCGAGCCACGGCGCATGGACCAAACCAAAACCTACCCACGACGGCGTCTACTTCCAGCATTCGATGACGAAGTCGATGACAATCTATATTACAAACATGATAAAACAAATCAGCCCGATCACCCTCCTCGGGGACTGGACAGGTCAAGGGGAGATCCTCGAGCCCCCCCCCCACCCCCATCCCTCACCGTGAAGGCAAAGACCTAGTAACGTACTCCCTGCAATATGATCTGCGGGAAGAATTGACGGCTCAGCCTGCCCCATGGTCCATATACAGATCTAGGGATCTAGCGCCTACTGGACATGACGGATATCAGCAGTGGCTCGACAAGCATGACAGGGCTCGGGATAATGCGCGTGCTCGGACAACCATGGATGTTTGGCAAGCCGTATCTCCGGTCTGAGGAGCCGCGCACCGGATGTGCTTTACAGACGAGGTCGTGCAACATCAGTTTCGAGAGGGGTTTGAACCCGTAAATATCGAACAGTACGATGGAACCACTGACCCGGATGCGTGGATCGAAGGCTTCCATCTCCACATGCATATGGCCCGAGGAGATGGCCTCCACGCCATCAAAACTTAAAGGACCAGCGAGGCATTAATTGGCTCAATAGCTTGCCCAAGAACTCCATCGGTAGCTGGCAAGAGCTCAAAGATGCATTCCGTCCTGACTTCCAGGGCACTTATGTTCGGCCCCCGGATGCCGATGACCTTAGCTACAACATCTAATAGCCTGGCGAGTCTGCGAGGAAGTTTTGGAATCGGTTTTGACTAAGAGAAAGAAGCCGGCTGCGGGGATGTGGACGAGGTGGCGGCCAACACGTCCACGCCCACCAGCATCATTGAGGAGAAGTAGAACACGGGAAGCCGCTGCTGTTTGGGTCCCATGAAGGCCACCACCGAGGCGACGCCAGCGTACACAGCCGGTGTCTCGCCCGGTTCTTCTTTATGTCAGACCATCGTCGGCTCTCGCTTGGGCTTCATGTAAGCGGACGCGCCCCCTTCCCCTTCGGCTGAAGCATCAGCCCGGGTTCCACTCCGACGAGCGGCGGGAAGCGAGCCGCCCTTTGCGCTGAAGCATATACCTCCAGGGCTCCGGGCAGTTCGGTGAGCTAGCAGGCTTCCCGACATGGGGAAGACAAGCCGCGGCCGGCCGTAGACTAGTGTAGAGTATCTGTGTCGTAGGAGTGAAGCTCCACGCGGCCGTACGTGCACATAGTTTTAACTTTTTAGTTGAAAATAGGTTCAAAATGTAATTGTTCCGGTCCGGTTTGTATGAAATCCGTCATGTTTGTACGAAATCCGGCCATGTTTGCATGAATTTCATGCGGTTTGTTGAAAAGGAGTTTGAAATATATGCGGTTAGCGTTGTATGTCAACCTCTCACATCCATGTTCAAGGACTGGTCCTCCTGTCCACGGACGGATGCGGATGTGAGTTGTTGTTGGAGATGCCCTTAGGCCCCATGTACCAGGCCTTTTTTTTTGCGGGATCCATGTACCAGGCCTTCCATGTACGCAATGCATAGCGACTGGATGCTGATAGTTTGATAAGTTCATGTTGTCGCTCTGTGCGTATATATACACCTGTAGCTGCAGTTCATCCCGGCAATTCAATAATTATGATGATGATATCTCCCCCGCAAAAGAATTAAAAAAAGGTGATGATATCTCGTGTTAGAAGTTGCGTATCATCAAACGTTGAATTCTTGGGATGAGGTTTCTAGTGGCACAGCCGTAAGCAGTGGACCCAACGCAAGCAAACAACAACACGATTGCATGTGACATATTCCACATGGTAGGTAGAAAGAAAGATATGCCAAACTGTAAGCTCATCGGTTTTCTTAGGCCCCACGTACTGGGCCTTCCACGCACGCAATGCAGAGACTGGATTGAGAAGTTAGCAGGTGAAACAGCCGTATTGGGCATGAACACCGCAGTAGTAGTAGTCAGCGTGGAGAGGCGTACTTACATTATTGCAAATAAAAAAGTGTATGTGGAGACCCTTGTTTTCGGCTGTGACACGGCATTCCACATTATGAAAAACCACGTTGTCATGTAGCTGAATTTCTGGCCGGTTGCTTCGGTGGATGTTCAGGAATAGCATTTGCATCTTCTTCAATTTGGTTTCTGGACCTTCAACTATCTATCTATTTACATACATCGTTTAAACTCTCTAGCATTTTTGTAATACTCCAGCCCAAATATGGCGGGCGTGCGTGCCTGGAGTACCAGTTATGTAGCTTGCTTCTAAATTATTTTGCCTCAACATCAGTTTCAAACTGTCAAAACAGATGCATGCGTCTGTATCGGCCAGTCTATGGGCCTGTTGGGAGTCAAGTCAAAGGCTAGTAGTGTACTAGCTTCAGCCTGCTAGTCTTCTTCACGTGAAGGTGGCGTAGTAGTTTGCCACACGGTGGCCTTTTTTGTTTCTTCTTTCGTTTCTTTGGCGTGATTGTGCTGTGACCTCAGCCGTCTTATCTGCTTTCATGACTGCTACTGGGTTGTTGTATAGATGTTTACTTTATCTATAAAACGGGACAAAAGCCTAGTTTGAAAAAGAAAGATGGCGTACTCATGGGAGGTGAGCAGGCGGCGCAGGTGCGACACCATTCTCCTACAGTTACCGCAGCATCTACATCCGGACATGCCAAACCCTTCTCAAACGTCCAGGCGGGCCGTTCGGTCACTGACCAGTCACGATTTTTTGACCCAGACGAACGCCTCAAATGCCTGGATTGACCGGTATCCCTCATATCCAGCTCAAATATGGGGCGAATATAGGGCGTTCGGGCACGCCCTCCACGTCGGACCCGGCCCATGCTGGCTCACCCTACCCCACATATATTTTTCCCCATCCGCTTGCCGGAGCAAACCCTAACCACTTCACTACACTTCCCTCCGCCACCCGAGCTCACCTCCGGTGGTTTTCGGCCTTGTCCGACATGGCAGGCAGCGGATCGGACTCCGACCACTCTGGATCCATCGACTGGGTGTCACCCCGTGCGGGTTGGAGGAGGCAATGGCAGTCCGCATTGCACTCCGCCGCTCCCGGGAGGACAGCGCCCGACCGACGGACGAATCCGTCCACCACGACGCCATAGCGTCGGCTCACCAGGCGCTCGGGCCACGGCAGCCGGAACACCTCTCCTTCCCTATCACCAGTCGGGCAGACTATGAGTCCCATTGGGAACGGGCGGCCCGCCGTGGGAAGGAGAGGATAAGGGAGGCCCTTATCGCAGCGGAAATGGCGGCGGTGGAGGAGGTTGATGCGGCGACGCAGGCGGCCGCATAGGAGGAAGCCATCTGCGCCAGCATTGTGAAGAAATGGCTGCAGAGGGACACGCGCACCCTCGTCTGAGAGCAGAATCAGGCGGTCCGTGCCATTGCCGGACTACCACCAAAGGAGGAGAAGGAGGACAATGAAGGCGGGGAAAGCTCCGGTGACGAGAAGATCCGGCTCGATCCATACTGCGTCTTCGACCGGTACTTCCGTGAGAAGGACAACAAGGGTGCCGGGAAGGGCAAGGGCAGCCATGGATGAACTCCATCATAGCCAAACATGCAAAATTTTGGTAGTCCGATGGCATGTTTAGTTAGTAGAGATGGAGTAGTCGGATGATGTGTGTGCATCGACGTAGCTGCATGAATCTGTATGGATTTGAGATATGATGAATTGAGGTGTCCGGATGTGGATTACATATTTGAGGGGTGCCCGGTCTGTGCCCACGGACGTGTCCGGGCGCGTCCGCGGGTGTTTGAGGGGGCAGATTTGCCAAGTCCTGTAGATGCTCTTACAACTCTAATAAATTTGAAGTTAGAGTACGTGTCGACGTGTACATACTTTCAGCATCTGCAACGCCGACCCTCAAATCTCCTGCAACCGTCCAGATCGTGCTGTCCGGACCATGTACGTGTCGATGTGTACACACTTTCCTAGGGCAATCCAGACACGGTTTCTCTCATAAACTCGAGACAAACGTGCAGGAGGTTTGCGGGAGTCCGTACCGCTGTTATGCCCGCTTCTGACCGTCCTGGCCCACCCAAACCCCTCCTCTCTCGCACGCACGTGTTCCCGCCCGGCGCCAGCTGCCCGCGTTCATGCCGCTGTAGAGCGCGCTGCTCAACAATAATGACGGCTCAGAGCGGACGCGACCTCTCACTGCCTCCGCCATTGAAGCGGTGCGCCGGGCATGGGCACTGCCCGCTGCATGCCCAGCTTAACACGCCTCCTCTCCGCATTCAAACGCCTCCAATAACCGCGCGTGGAAGCCGAGAAAGCTAATCCGGCCACATGTCTGGTCATGAGCGAGCCAACATTAAACGCAACACCGGCCAGGCTTCTCCCGTCCGCCCTCTCCGCCGCTCCCCATCTCCTTGTTTCACCATTTTCTCCAATCTTTCGATCGCATCCGACTAGCTGGAAGAGCAGTTCTCCAGCATAAAAGCCGGTTGGATGGTCTTCCGAGCCAGCCGGATACGAGCGGTCAAGGAAGCTCGCTGCTCCACCTCCCTCGCCTAGCCCGGCGGAGCCTCACCGGTATGGCGGGGAGCACGGCGGCACGGGCATCAACGCTGCTGTCGACCAAGCATCTCAATTGTTCATAAAAAATGGTGAAGAAACATTTTGAAGAATGCTAAGTAATTGAGTTAACAAAAAGATGTCTTTCTGTTTTGCCAAAAAAAATTAAGACGTCCCTCTAATTTGGAATATTTTGCGAACAAAAGTTACTCAATAACTAAAATAGGGGCAGCATCTTCTGCATGACCTGTACCAAAGGAGGAAACCAAAACAGCCCAGTCCAATAGTTCTGTTTTCCAGAAATGGTTCACTGAAGATAGGTATAGGCAAGAGCATAGAGGATACGGAGCTTTACTGCAATGAGGTGAAGTGGATTAGCATAGGTTAGATTAGACACAAAATTTATATTGAACTCTACTTACTATTCTAACTAGTCAATCTTCCCGTGCATTTGCAACTGCTAGTTGTCGTAGTCTTAATAAGATATTCCCTCTGTTCCAAAATATAAGAACGTTTTTAACACTATACTAGCGTCAAAAGCGTTCTTATATTATGGGACAGAGGGAGTACTATTCTTGATTTTATTTATATCTTGTATGAGTCAAATTGATGGATGATCCCTTTCTTGTTATCTTAATTAAATGGAAACAAGTTATAGAAGTTTATATTTGTTTCTGCTATGTATCTATGACTTTCTTGATGCATGTATTGGATTCAATATGACTATTAATATCGATTATTGTGATCTATTTCTACTATTTCTTTCCATTTCCTTGCAATTATATTAATTTCGGAGTTCTACCACATTTTTTATAAAAATAGCAGTTTGATACTTTTTATATTATGCCTTGTATCCGTCAAATTATCTCATTAAACTCAATCTATCATAAAAGGGAGATCACTTTTATTTTTATCTTAATTATATGAAAAGCAATAATAGGAATTTATATTTATTTCTGTTAGTTATTTTGGAATTTTTCTTATGCATGCATTGGAATTCAATATGATTGTTTACCTGGACTACTGAGATCATTTCTAATATTTCTTTCTCTTTGCCTAATGTTCTATTATCTTACATATGTAATTATTATATCATTATATTGCTATTTATATCATCATAATTCTTAGTTTATTATTCTCCAAAGGATAATAGGTAATTTATAAATTAATGTATGGGCATTTGACTATTTCTCATAAGAACCGTGCTACATGTATCAAATAGATATGTTACAAAAGGATTACGAAATCACCGACAAGTTAACCTCTACCCTCAAGGTCGGGCCTTTCTTCTTCCGTTTATCTCCCCGTCGAGCCTGTTCTCAAATGTTCTAAATCCCGTCCTCCAGTTTATATATTTTGTGATGGATTGAGTTTTTACCCGTAAGTAGTGTGGTGTATGGAATACTTAACCCTACCAGAGACCATGATTCTGAAATTCCCTAAGCCCAATGCGTTTGTCTCAGGAGTTGGCGCCGAGGATACTTATTTTGCTCAACTGCCTGACAATGTGGTGAAGGATCATTTGGCGCCGACACAGACTCCGATCGCTCATGTTCAGGTTAGTGGGTTGATGGTACCGGCTAGCGTTGTCGAGAGCCAGATCGCAAGGAGATGTCCGGTACATGATCAATGGAAGTGGGAGGCTATTCAACATGGATCTGATGCTTACCTTGTTAGCTTTCCGTCCTTCGAGGATTTGGACAGGGTCGATGGAATTCAGATGAACGTGCCGTCCGTTAATGCCCAGATGACCGTCACAGCATGGAGATCAGAGGAGGTCCCACATAAGCTGGAGCTTCGGCAGATTTGGCTCCATGTTGAGGGTGTTCCTCATACAGTGTGCCATTTTTGGGGGCTTTGGGCCGTTGGTACTTTGATGGGCAAGACCTTAGATGTGGATCTCATTAGCCTTCGGCGCCGTGGTGTTGTCCGGATTCTCGTGGCTATGACCAACTATCTGATTTTGTCTAAAGACAATGATGATGCGGGGCCTTTTGTTGCAACAGATGTGCTGGTTAAGCTCAAGGGCTACGCCCTCACGTTCAGGAGGGAGCCAGCAGGATACATTCCGGATCCTGACTTTGTCCCGTATATCTGGAAACGGAAGGGTGATGATGCTGACGATGAGAGCGGCGCCAAGGAGAAGGACGATGAGATGGACACCTCAGAACAACCATCCAACCATCCGTCGTGTAGTGCTGCTCCGGCGAATAACATTAATGTGTCTCATGGTCTGTCGAGTGGGGGCTCTAGTGGTGCGACGGGAGGTGGTTCTGTGCTCTTGGCTGTCACTCCATTTAACTCCTCGTCGCAGACGCCGAGAGGCATGGAGCATGCCGCGGGTCTTCATAAATCCTCACGAGTGCACCGGCAGGAGTCACCATTGCCTCATACACCACGGGCAATATATGTATCTCAGCCGTCGTTGCCTTCTCGGGCAGCTACATCGCCGCCAGCTGCCCTCCAGGCGACGCAGGCCACCGGCGGCTCGGCAGGGCACTCGGTCTCTCCTTCTGATAATGTACAAAGAGCTGCTGAGGTGGCGTCGCAGCCGCCGTCGACGACACGGACGGCACCGTCGAAGCTGGCTGTACCCAAGCAGGTGCAGGGAGCCGGAGGTACTGCGGGGCGCCCCGGTGCGCGGTTGAAGAGCGGGCATCCAGAGGCTGGGGATGAGGCCGTCCAGCAAGCAGCGCAGTTGGAGCAGCGCATGCATACTACAGGAGGGCTGGAACATGAAGGACTACTCACGTATGTACAGCCATGCAGTGTTGCCTCGGGTATTAAGCCATGTAGTGCATCGACGGGCGTGCATCCATGCAGTGGTGCAAGCTCGGCGGATCTTCGGACTACTGTGGAGCAGGACGCTTCCGCAGCTGCTCCTCAGCATCAGACGGAGCCGGACGTGTCCACCTCTCCTTTCCAAGCTCCTCCCGTGGTCCCGTGTACTGACACGCCATCTTTACTAGCGGCGTCGTGTGAACCGGCGATCGAGACTGCCGGGGAGGGGGTTGCTACTCCACCCTCATCCCCTCCTCCGGCAGCGGTGCTTGCGCGATGTTCTTCAGCGGAGGTGACACCCACACGCCGGAGTGGCCGTCATTTGGTGGCCGATGATGGTAGGACGGCCACTGACGAGGACTCTTTGACCAAGGCTATGCGGCATAAAGCAACGCAGAACCTCGACAACCAAGGTACTTCGTCATCACCCAAATCATTTTTATCCTTTTCTACTACATCCATAGTTTCTAAGTTGAATAAAGTGGGTGTTAGCCTAGGAAATAATGAGAATGATATTTCTGTTTCTGCAAACGCCTTAGACATTTGGAATATGACCGATTAAAGGTTAAACCACGAGTTTCGAGCAAATCTTTCTTCTCACATCTAGATGACGAGGAGCTGCATGCCACATCAGATGGTCAGCTACTCGCGCATGTAGTAGGGGAGGTTTCGGACGTGGGCTTGGAGGAACCCGGGCTTAGTTCATTGATTGAGCTTACAGCTTCCGGTCGTAAATCCAAGTCTGACCGTTCGAAAAGAGGTCATAAACCCTCTAAGAGGGTGAAAGTTTCTAAATCTCCTATTGTTTCCTCATGAATGGCATGTTCTTTAATAGCAGAGGTCTTGGTGACTTGGCTAAACATCTATTCATTGCGGAATGTAATAGGGAGTATAATTTAGACTTTTTGGCCTTATCTGAAACGGGGAGACGTGATTTCTTAGTAAGTCTTCTTAACCGTCTTTCTGGCGGGATAGACTATAATTGGATTTCACGGCCACCTCGAGGTCGTTCTGGGGGCATTTTACTTGGCGTTAACATAGTGACTATAGATGTTCTGGCTTCTTCGGAGGGTGAGTTTCACATTAAACTCCATATCCGAAATAAAGCTGACAACTTCACATGGTCCCTCGCCGCCGTGTATGGGGCAGCCCAGGATGAGTTCAAGGCTGCTTTTCTCCGTGAATTGGTTAATCTGGCGAAAGATAATCCCTATCCCATTCTTATTGGTGGGAATTTTAATTTGCTACGATTTCCAAATGAGAAAAGCCGTGGTAGGTTTGATAATCATTGGCCTTTCCTTTTCAACGTTGTCATAGACAGTCTAGATCTACGAGAGATTTCCATGACTTGAAGACAGTTCACTTCGGCGAACAGTCTCCCGGAGCCGACATATGCGAAACTAGATCGCGTGTTAATGGATACCGACTGGGAATTCAAATTCCCAATGGTATCTGTTCGCGCTCTACCTCGTATAGAGGCTATCTCAGACCATGCACCCATCCTCTTATCTACTGGATTGCCACGACCGTAGCACAGACGCAAGTTCAAGTTCGAACTGGGTTGGTTGCATCGGGATGGATTCCAAGACATGGTCAAGGAGGTATGGGATAAACCGGTTGCCGGACTTACCCCAATTCACAAATGGAACAACAAAATGCGTGCTTTACGTAAGTTCCTTCGTGGTTGGGCTAGGCACACTGCGGGTGTCCTCAAAAAAGAAAATCTTCGTCTTTCATCTATTATTGATGATTTAGAAGCTTTGGCAGAGATTAGACCTCTCTATGAGCATGAAATAGAGATCAAGAGTCAATCGAATGCCCAGTTAGCTCGCATGCTACGTGAGGAGGAACTTAAGTGGTACCAACACTCAAACTCTCAGTTTATCCTGAAAGATGATTCTAATACGAGATATTTCCATGGTGTCGCCAATGATAGACATCGGAAGAAACTTATTCATTCCCTACATCAGGAGGAGGGCACGATTGAAGGGCATGAGCAACTTAAGTCTTATAACGAATTATTACAAAAATCTATTTGGAATCCCTGAGGAAGGAAACTTCTCGATGGATGAGTCTCGAATAGATGACATCCCGCAAGTTTCTGATGCAGAAAATAGCCTTCAAACAGCTCCATTTTCTGAGGAGGAAGTTAGAAAGGCGGTTTTCCTAATGGAGCACAATAAAGCTCCGGGTCCAGATGGTTTTCCCGCTGAGTTCTACCAAAACTTTTGGGATGTCATCAAACATGATCTCCTACTCCTGTTTGGCTGCCTTCACGTTGGCCAACTAGAGTTGTTTCGATTAAACTTCGGTGAAATTATTTTATTACCTAAGGTTAATGGGGATGAAAGGATACAACAGTATCGGCCAATCTGCCTCCTTAATGTCAGTTTAAAATCTTCACGAAGGTTGCGACAATTAGACTACATTCGGTTGCTGAACATGTGGTTCATCCTTCTCAAACTGCTTTCATGCAAGGCAGAAACATCCTAGATGGGGTTGTTGTCCTTCATGAAACAGTCCACGAATTGCATCGGAAAAAACTAAATGGGGTAGTTCTTAAAATCGACTTTGAAAAAGCTTATGACAAAGTCAAGTGGTCTTTTCTTCAACAGACTCTCAGAATGAAAGGATTTTCTGCAGAGTGGCGCGCAATGATCCATAGCTTCGTGACTGGAGGTAGTGTTGCCATTAAAGTCAATGATGACATTGGTAACTATTTCCAAACGAAGAAAGGATTGCGACAAGGTGACCCAGCATCGCCCATGCTATTCAATATAGTGGCTTATGCTAGCGGTCATGATTGAGCGTGCTAAGGTTGATGGCCAAATTGATGGGGTGGTGAATCATCTAGTTGATGGTGGTCTCTCCATCCTTCAATATGTTGACGATAAAATTCTCTTTATGGATCATGAACTCGAGAAAGCAAGAAATCTGAAATTAATTTTATCAGCATTCGAGCAACTCTCAGGGCTTAAGATCAATTTCCATAAAAGTGAATTGTTTTGTTTTGGCGAGGCTCAAGACGAGGCCCATCTGTATGCTGACCTATTCGGATGCGGGTTGGGCCAGTTTCCGATCACTTATTTGGGGATACCGATACATTATCGGAGACTCACAAATGCTGAATGGAAATACGTCGAGGAGAGACTACAAAAAAGGCTTAGCAGTTGGAAAGGTAAACTGCTATCTCTGGATGGAAGGTTGGTCCTCATAAATTCAGTAGTAAGTAATATGGTACTATATATGATTTCCTTCTTCCAGTTGCCGAAAGGAGTATTACATAGATTGGATTACTTCCGATCGAGATTCTTTTGGCAAGGAGATAGCGAGAGAAAGAAATATCGACTGGCTAAATGGAGTGTGGTTTGCCGTCCAAAGGACCAAGGCGGGTTGGGCATTCATGACCTTAAGCTTAAGAATAGGGCCCTTCTCGGCAAATGGTTGTTTAAGTTATTGACGGAAGATGGTGTATGGCAAACCCTCCTTAGAAGAAAATATGTGGGTTCAAAGGCAGTATCACAAGTATACTGGAAGCCTGGGGACTCCCATTTTTGGGCGGGACTAATGGCAACGAAGAAACATTTCTTCCGCTATGGGTCCTTCTTGATTAAGGATGGATCGGAAATTAGATTCTGGGAGGATAAGTGGCTAGGTAATGCTACACTCCGTGAACAATATCCAGCTCTATACAATATTGTGCGTCACAAGGGTGATACTATCGCCAAGGTTTTGGAATCATTTCCGCCAAATGTGACGTTCAGAAGGGAATTAATTGGACCTAGACTCCAATCGTGGAACATACTACTCCAGCGGTTAGCCACGATACAGTTGTCACAAGGGTCCGATGTATTTCGCTGGAACCTACATGGGAATGGGAAATTCTCAGTGGATTCTATGTATAGAGCTTTGATCCAGTCTGACGTGCCAGTTGATAATAATAAGAAGATCTGGAAGATGAAGATACCTCTTAAGAATAAAATCTTTGCATGGTATCTTCGTCGCGGAGTCATTCTTACTAAAGATAATCTTATTAAGAGGAATTGGCATGGAAGTACACAATGTGTCTTTTGTCCGCATGATGAGACAATAAAACATTTATTCTTCCAATGTAAATTGGCTCGTTCTATATGGTCAGTCATCCAAATAGCGTCTGGCTTGTATCCTCCTTGTAGTGTTGCTAATATATTTGGCAACTGGCTACATGGGATTGATCACAAGTTTAGAAGTCTTATCAGGGTGGGAGCGCTTGCCGTGATTTGGTCACTTTGGCTATGTAGAAATGATAAGGTTTTTAGTGATAAAAATACTTCTCTTATGCAGGTTATCTATAGATGTATCGGGACTCTTCGTTTATGGTCCTCTCTACAACGACTGGAGAATCGAGACCTGTTTATGGAGGTGTGTACACGATTGGAGGCTTCGGCGAGGGATATTTTTATCCAACGTGGGTGGCAGCATGATCTTAGGATTGGGCCACCTTCAGTTTAGGCGTTATACAGATTTCATTATCCTTGTATACCGCCTTATTCTTTTATTTTGCCTTGGTGTGAGAACTTTGTTGGCTGTGTGTATCTTAGTTATGCAGAGGCCGGGTGTAATGCTTAAATCTTTTAAGTAATAAAACGCCCCTTTTCGAAAAAATGAGCAACCTCAACACGATAACCTGCTTCGACACACTGGGAGCTTGCCCAGAGCCGTCTCTATAGATTTGAGGCCCCGGTGCGAAATGCACATTGCGCCTTAAAATTAACAAATTCTAGTAAGCTTAGGGCTAGGTTCTTTTCTTATAATTAGCTAGGCGCTTATTAACATAGAAGGATATAATCTCTTATAGGAAGATGAAAGTCCTCGGGTTGAGAGCAATTTGCGAGAGATGAGGATGTTGGCAATTTGGTGATCGACACTTGCAGGTGATGCGCTCGCGCTGCTGAAATGCAAGACAATTGTTCGCTAATGTATGATAAGTTGCCATGCGCCCATGTCAAGGTGCAAATGGCGGATAATTCTAGGAGAACACGAACAGGCCGGCAAAGTCATTTTTTCGAAGATGAGATCACTTTTACGAATACAAGTTCGACCAACTCAACAGGATCTGCCACACTCACCTATTGGGATTGTTGGGACTTTTTTTCACTTACTAAATCAACCAAAGCTAATTAGAAATTGGGGGCCCTGTTCTGTGGACGACAATTTTGAAGAATGCTGAGTAATTGAGTTAACAAAAAGACCTCTCTCTGTTTTGGTTTTGCAAAAAAAGAAGAGAGAAATGTCCCTGTAATTTGGAATATGTTGCGAACAAAAGTTACTCAATAACTAAAATAGGGGCAGCATCTTTTGCAGGAACTCTACCAAACGAGGAAACCAAAACAGCCCAGCACAATGGTTCTGTTTTCCAAAAATGGTTCACCGAAGGTAGGCGTAGGCAATACGCAATAGCACTGGGGATATGGAGCTTGACATCAATGGAGGTGAAGATTAGACACAAAACATATATTGAACTCTTGGTACACTGTTCTTCTAATAACTTTGCCAAGTTGATTTCCTCCACCGTTTTTCTTTTTCTTGTACGGAACTTATTGGCCACCGTCAACTATATATGACAGATGATGCTTCAACTACCGCACGGCACATGTGGTTAGCAAAATCAAAATTCATATAGATGATGCTTCAACTATATATATAGACTGGTTGCCGCCTTCTATATAGAGTAGTAGCACTCATGTCCCGCTCACAGGCAGCCATAGTTGCCACCACTCGTGCATCCATCAATCATGGCAAGGACACGGAGGACGACAATTTTACACCTTGTCCTAACCCTCTGCTGCATCCTCTGGGTTCAAAACACGCCCTCTTTAGCTTCCACTGCAAGTGCAATCGATGAATTCCTTGGGTGCCTCTCGGCGGACATCCCGTCTGGCCTCATCCAGACCCCGGCAACCCCGTCGTCCTACTCCGCCCTCCTGCTGTCCACCGCCCGGAACCTCCGCTACGTCCTGCCGGACACCTCCAAGCCTCTAGGGATCATCGCGGCCACCGAGCACGCCCACGCGCAGACCACCGTGCGCTGCTGCCGCCGCCACGGCGTCCGCGTCCGCGTGCGCAGCGGCGGCCACGACTACGAGGGCCTCTCCTACGCCTCCGTCCACCTCCACAACCGCAACGAGCCCTTCGCGGTGCTGGACCTCGCCGCTCTCCGGGCGATCCACGTCGACGCGGCGCGTGCTGAGGCGTGGGTCGAGTCCGGCGCCACCGTCGGCGAGCTCTACTACGCCGTCGGCGCCGCCAGCCGCTCGCTGGGGTTCCCGGCGGGCTCGTGCCCCACCATGGGCGTCGGTGGCCACCTCAGCGGCGGCGGGTTCGGCTCGCTGGCACGCAAGTACGGCCTCTCCGCCGACAACGTCCTGGACGCCGTCGTCGTGGACGCCGACGGAAGGCTGGTGAACAGGAGCACCATGGGGGAGGACCACTTCTGGGCTCTCTGTGGCGGAGGCGGCGAGAGCTTCGGTGTGGTGCTGTCGTGGAAGGTGCGGCTGGTCCCCGTGCCGGAGACCGTCACGGTGTTCAGCATCGTCCGGTCAAGGAGCCAATCCGCCGTCGAACTGATCACCAAATGGCAGGAGATGGCGCCGGCTTCACCGCAAGAGCTGTACCTCCGCGTGCTCGTGCTGAACCAGCAGGCTAATTTCCAAGCGCTGTTTCTCGGCCGGTGCGGCGGCCTCCATCGGCTCATGCAAGACCGCTTCCCTGAGCTCGGGATGACGGAGCAAGACTGCGAGGAGGTGAGCTGGGTGCAGTCCACGGCCTTCTTCGGCTTCTCCACGACGTCCGTGCCACCGGAGCAGCTCCTCAACAGGAGCAGCAACCCGAGCTACTACCTCAAGGCCAAGTCGGACCACGTGCAGGAGCCGATTCCAAGGGACGTGTGGGAGAGCATATGGACGACATGGCTGGAGAAGCCCGAGGCGGCGCTGCTCATGCTGGACCCTTACGGCGGCGTGATGAGCAGCATCCCGCCGTCGGAGACGCCGTTCCCGCACCGGCAGGGGAACCTCTACCAGCTCCAGTACTACTCCTTCTGGTACGAGAACGGGACGGCGGCGGCGGAGAAGCGGATGAGCTGGGTCAGGGGGCTGTACAAGGAGATGGAGCCCTACGTGTCCAAGAACCCGAGGGCTGTGTACGTCAACTACAGGGACCTTGACCTGGGGACGAATGAGCTGGACGGTGACGTGACGAGCTATGAGAAGGCTAGAGTCAGCTGGGGAGACAAGTATTTCAAAGGAAATTTTAAGAGGTTGGCAGCCGTGAAGACCATGGTGGATCCCCATGATTTCTTCAGGAATGAGCAGAGCATCCCTCCTCTTCCCACTGCCAAAATGATGACAGATTCCATTTGAGACTCTTAATTTTGGTCTCTATTGCTAAATTTGTGCGTCTTGGTGAAGTGACGTGTTTATAATATTCGTGGATGAAAAAGTATGTGTATCGTGTCAAGTTTATGAAAAATAATAAATAAAATGGAATGATATTGTCCCTTTGTCTAATTTTTTTAAAGAAAGTACAAACACAAGCGCTTATGCATACGTGCATACACTCACCATTATAATAATACTCAAGGGGATGACTCCAACCAAGAAAGAAACATCCACCAAGTGTTAAACATAGTAGGACCGTGTGACTTCTCTATACTATTGTACCATACAAGTTTATCATTACCATGATTCAAAAGGGTCACTGTGAACAACACAAAAGATAACTATACCGAAAAAGGGTTTCCCCCCGCTTTGTATACAAAGCAACCAACCGGGTCATACAGGGATAGGTGCTGGGGCGGAAGCAGCACAGTCACGCCCAAAAGAAACAACAGAGAAAGAGCAAAAGAAACAAATGCCGACAACGGCGGATCAACAAAAACGAAGAAGCCTCGCGATCGCTAGGCCCACCGGTCTTATCCACTAGGCTCCAAGACTCCGAAGCGCCGGCACCAATCAACACCTCCAAGAAGGATCGCGACGATGACGACGCTGCTGCCAAGGGTTTCCCCCGGTACACGACGAGGCGATAGGAAGAGTAGCCCCCGACGCCCTCCCGAAAGGTCAGGCGGCACCCACAGGCGCCACCGCGCCGGGTCGGCCACGCCGACAGGGGTTTCCCCCGATCCCAACCCGCACCTCGGGCGCTCCGGATCCCGCCACCAAACCAACCACCACCCTACGCCAACGCGGTCATGAGGCCTCCACGCCGTCTCACCACGGCACCGCGAAGTGAGAACAGCACGACGAAGAATCAGAGCCGGGACTAGGGCATCAGCACCATCGGCACGAGGGAGGGCCCCACCTCCACCGTCAGCGACAGTAGCCGTCCGGACGCAATAGCAGGAGCACACCAGGCCCGTAGGCCCACAGGCCCGGCCGAGCCCTCGTGGGCCCGTAAAGCTCCCGCCTTCGCGCTGCTGCCGGCACGCCATCGATGCCGACGCCCCAAGTCCGAGCCGCTCCTCCTCCTCACCGCGCCGCAGACAACGAGACCATGCCGGGGGGCCGGACCCCAGGGGCCCAGATGGGGCCCGACGTGCCCGGATCTGGGCCGGGGGCGCGTCGACGGCCACCCGGCACCACCACGCCGCCCCGCCGCCAAGGAGCGGCGCCGTCACCACGCCGGCCGCCGGCCGCCACCACAGGGTCGCCGGACCGCAGCCAAGCCGG